>NC_084972.1:635856-830856 GCF_963691925.1 Scomber scombrus
GTTAACAACACACTTTTCCGTGGTATGTCAAACTCAAACACATATTTATTCTTACTTTACACAGACTTTAAGAAGCCCTCCTGTTCTCCACTCATTACCTGTATTAACTGCACCTGTTTGAACTCGTTACCTGTACTGCAACCTCTCCACAATGGCCAAGACCAGAGAGCTGTGTAAGGACATCAGGGATAAAATTGTAGACCTGCACAAGGCTGGGATGGGCTACAGGACAATAGGCAAGCAGCTTGGTGAGAAGGCAACAACTCAATCTCCCTCGGTCTGGGGCTCCATGCAAGATCTCACCTCGTGGGGCATCTATGATCATGAGGAAGGTGAGGGATCAGCCCAGAACTACATGGCAGGACCTGGTCAATGACCTGAAGAGAGCTGGGACCACAGTCTCAAAGAAAACCACCACACTACGCTGTCATGGATTAAAATCCTGCAGCGCACGCAAGGTCCCCCTGCTCAAGCCAGCGCATGTCCAGGCCTGTCTGAAGTTTGCCAATGTCCATCTGGATGATCCAGAGGAGGAATGGGAGAAGGTCATTGTAGTCTGATGAGACTAAAATAGAGCTTTTTGGTTTAAACTCCACTCGCCGTGTTTGGAGGAAGAAGAAGGATGAGTACAACCTCAAGAACACCATCCCAACCGTAAAGCATGGAGGTGGAAACATCATTCTTTGGGGATGCTTTTCTGCAAAGGGGACACCAGGAGTGTTGCTGTGGGCGACACAACATACCAGTTTCGTCCGCTACAATCATCAACTCCACTCAAGCGGAAAGCCATACCACCTGAGATCGCACCTCACTTGGAGTTTTCACCTATTCAGGAGTCTGAAACTAGTGAGAGCTTTGTAGATCCTGATGACTCCACCTACCTCCCCACGTGTGAATCAGTTGACACCACCAATGAACAGTAAGTTAACTTTGCTTCTTGTTGATCCTTACTAATCTTACATAATAGTAACAATGAATTTGTCAATATATATATTCTCACATCAGCATTTATATGCTGATATGTATAATAATATACTTTATAACATGTTGCCTGTGGTTTTCTCTGTTAACAGAGCACCAACCAAGCCAGTGCAGGACATGGACTGCTCAAGACTCTGCAAGGTTCACACATTTGTCAAAGGGACATTTCTTTCTGTGACCCAGACGTGTCTGCACCAGAGTTGTCTCTACGCCAGAGAATGGAACAGTCAACCTCTTCTGGGCAGCACTCCAGTTGGGAACTTTCAGCTATCAGCCGCTGTCTTCTACACTGGCTCTTCTTTTGTCCAGACTAACAAGGTTTGTTAAAAAAGACATAATATTAAAAAAATCTGTTCTACCACAGCTTTCTGTTTCCACGCACACCTCACATTTTTGTTTCCAGGGCCAGAGCTTCCCACCGTGCTATGGTGAGATGTTGCAAATGCTATGAACACTGTCACAGATGTACTTTGTGATTTTATTTTACAGGTGCTCAATGCAATGCACATGAAAACCATCACCAGAATGACGCACAGTAATCATGTCCGTAATGACATTCTGCTTTCCGTACTGCATAAATGGCGACTGCACCAGACCAACCTGCTGGATGAAATGAGACAGAGGGAATCGGTATGTCTTGGAGGTGACATGAGAGATGACAGTCCAGGGCATTCTGCAAAGTATGGCTCATACTCAATGATGGATCTTGGCACCAACAAAATCGTTGATGTCCAGCTTGTACAGGTAAATATATTACTAAATAGAAAAAGAGCTTAGGAGTAATACTAAATTAGTTTCTTGATTATGTCAGTCCAACTATGTCGCTAGTATATTTCATTTATGAAAATGTAAAACTTTACAAAGACACAATATGTTGAGACATTTTGAGTAATTCAATTTTTTAGTTTTAAGGTTTGTAATTTACTTTAAATGCATTTTATTTGTGTTGATTGTATGTTTGTATGTGTTTGTATGATCCACAGAGCAATGAGGTGGGAAGCAGTGTCCGGATGGAAAAGGAAGGGCTCATCCGGATTCTGGATTTTCTTGAGAGATCTGGTGTCAAAGTAGCCTCTCTGGTAAGAGACAGACACACCCAGGTTCAGAAGTTTATCTGGGAAGAAAAAACAGACATCCAACACTACTATGATGTGTGGCATTTATATAAAGGTATGATAATTTGGCAATTGTCTTTTATTGATCCTCTGTAACACCCCAATTTTTACATCTTTTCAAACTGTTCTCAGCACTAAACAAGAAGATGGACATCATCTCCAAGATGAAAGACTGCCAGAAGGTCAAGATGTGGAAAAAGAGCATCAGCAATCACCCTTACTGGTCAGCATCTGGCTCATCCAGTGGAGAAGAAACGGTGGCAAAGTGGACGTCTTGTTTCAACCACATCCAAAATGTGCATGTCCACGAGAGTCCACTCTTCTCCAAGTGCCTCCATTCCCCATCCACTGACAAAAACTTTCAACAGCAATTGTGTTTTACTAAAATCCTGTAAGATATGCACATCTGCTATACACTCCTCATCTTTTGTGTATTTGCTATTCTCTTTCCTGTCTAGCATTGCAGGCATTGCATTACAATGAAAACTCAGAGCGTACACAGGCAAGGACTGCAGCAGGAGAACTACGTTACCAAATGAGATTTCCCAAGGCCAAGAGAGGGGAACATGTGGTGTCCATGGTGAAGACCAAATATACTACAGGTTAGTTAATTCTCAAGTACTTTCAAGTTTTCATCTCCATTTTAGTGTATGTTTCAAAACACATTTGCCTCAGCACCAACTGAGTGACGAGGTTAAAGTTTCTTATTTAAGTTACTTTACTAACATTTTGTAAACAGATGAGACCATGTAAATGACTAAAATTACATGCAATGTCATGTGCTCTCCTGTGTTTCAGAATATGTAACTGAGCTCATGGACCTCCTCTTTAACGAGGTCGTCCACGACCCGGCACCCTTCTTTGCAGAGCTGTTGAAAGTAGATGTTCCTGCATTCCTGTGCTCCCAGTATCAGCGACCTGAGAAGGCATATGCTATAGCAATGCATGTGTCAAGACGCACTAAAAGGTCTCTTGGACCCATACCCTCACTCCAACAGGAAGTTGGCCATTTTGAATTAAACTTGCCAATTTCGTGCCATTTTGGTGTTTTCCACGCATCGTATTTGAACGAACTCCTCCTAGAGATTTAATCTGACCAATTTCAAATTCACTCAGAAACATCTTGAGACATTGGAGATGAAAAGTTATCAAAAACGTTCTAATTAGGGATTCGGTTGCTTCGTGGCGATGTGAGGAATTTTGCCTTTTCGCCATTTAACAGTAACTGCTGGCCAAATGGGGGTACTGCACCCTGTAGAAGATTAAGGAAATTGAGCCCCTCCCTCCAGATTGATGTAGACGAACGAAATTCGGCACACATATGTATCATCTAAAGACGCACCAAAAAGTCTCTTGGACCCATATTGCCACTAGGCAAAATGACTCAATAGCGCCCCCTAGAAAATTAAAAAATTGAGCCCCTCCTTCCAGATTGACATAGACAAACGAAAATCGGTACACATATGTTACGTGTAAAGACGCACTAAAATGTCTCTTGGACCCATACCCTCACTCCAACAGGAAGTCGGCCATTTTGAATCAAACTTGCCAATTTCGTGCCATTTTGGTGTTTTCCACGTATCATATTTGAACGAACTCCTAGAGATTTAATCTGACCAACTTCAAATTCACTCAGAAACATCTTGAGACATTGGAGATGAAAAGTTATCAAAAACTTTCTGATTAGGGATTCGGTTGCTTCGTGGCGATGTGAGGAATTTTCCCTTTTCGCCATTTAACAGTAACTGCTGGCCAAATGGGGGTACTGCACCCCGTAGAAGATTAAGGAAATTGAGCCCCTCCCTCCAGAGTGACGTAGACAAACGAAATTTGGCACACATATGTATCGTGTAAAGACGCACTAAAAAGTCTCTTGGACCCATATCTCCACTAGGCAAAATGGCTCAATAGCGCCCCCTACAATATTTTAAAAAATTGATCCCCTCCCTCCAGATTGACGTAGACAAACGAAATTCGGCACACATATGTATCATCTAAAGACGCACCAAAAAGTGTCTTGAACTCATATTGCCACTAGGCAAAATGACTCAATAGCGCCCCCTAGAAAATTAAAAAATTGAGCCCCTCCTTCCAGATTGACATAGACAAACGAAAATCGGTACACATATGTACCGTGTAAAGACGCACTTGGACCCATACCCTTGGACTCATACCCTCACTCCAACAGGAATTTTGAATCAAACTTGCCAATTTCGTGCCATTTTGGTGTTTTCCACGTATCATATTTGAACGAACTCCTCCTAGAGATTTAATCTGACCAACTTCAAATTCACTCAGAAACATCTTGAGACATTGGAGATGAAAAGTTATCAAAAACTTTCTGATTAGGGATTCGGTTGCTTCGTGGCGATGTTGTCACTATCTGTCACTTTCTGTCATGTTTTGTTTATCTTTTTGCCTGCCCTCTGGTGGTTCCTTTGTGTACGGCCTGGCCATGTGGTTTTGTCTGGAGCTGCCCATGATTGCTTAATTGTTTGCCACCTGCCCCTGATTGTGCTGGCCTAATTGATTGGCCTACTTAAACTCTGCTCACTCCATGCTCTGTGTCAGATTGTCCTGTCCGTCTCTCTGTGAGTGCTGTTGGAGCCCTGAACTTTAAGTTTGACCTCTTTGTTCTCCTTGTTGGATTCTGCTTGTTTTTCTGCCCTGCCAAGCTTCTGTTTTTGCATTTTTGATTACTCCTCCTACGAGTGAAGATTTTTGTTGTGGACTTTTGAACTGCCCTACTGGCTGAAGATTTTTGTTGATTGACTTTGAAGAATAAAAACTCTGAACTGGAACTGCAATTGGGTCTCCCTGTCTGTACTGTAACAGATGTGAGGAATTTGGCTTTTCGCCATTTAACAGTAACTGCTGGCCAAATGGGGGTACTGCACCCCGTAGAAGATTAAGGAAATTGAGCCCCTCCCTCCAGAGTGAGGTAGACAAACGGAATTTGGCACACATATGTATCGTGTAAAGACGCACAAAAAAGTCTCTTGGACCCATATCCCCACTATGCAAAATGGCTCAATAGCGCCCCCTAGAATATAGAAAAAAATCGAGCCCCTCGATTAAGATTGACGTAGACCAGGCATGTCCAAACTATTCCACAAAGGGCCGTGTGGCTGCAGGTTTTTGTTCCAACCGATCAAGAGCACATGATTCAACCAATCAACTGTCTGAAGACTGAGATCAATTGATTAAATGATTCAAGCCTGGATTCTTAAACATAAGAATATTCTACAATTGAGTAAAATAAATTAAAAATAAATTAGAAGACCCTGAAAAATAACCTCAATAAATGCAATAAAAAACAAAATATACTGCTACATTTTCCTACTATTCATATGTAACTTTTCACAGACTGTCTTTGTATCCCATGATACATACCAACATTTATCTAGGTGATTTTTTTCTTTTTTTCTTTCATTATACTATTAGGTGCAACAATTGTGTTAGACAACATACAGAATCTGATCATGGGTGTGTGTCTGTGATTGTTATGCTCCCAGATGTTGTTCTACACCACCCCCTACCCCAAATCTACTGTACATTGGTTCAGTACTCAGTATCCACTGGGGGGGGGGGTGCGGGTGCGCGATCGATCTAATAAGCGGCAACACAGAGCTTTGCTCTCGCACGCGCTGCATTTATAGTCACACAAACACACACACGCGTTGTCACTCTAGTGCGGGCTATTGCTCGTTCACTCCAGATTCCGGGAGAATAAGTCTTAATTTGCAGGCGTCATGGAGACGCTATCAATACGCGGGAGACTGCCGCGCATGGGGGGGGACAATATTGTCCAACTGTTCAAACTTAAGAGCCCACAGCTCCAATTTCACATCTACTTCTTGCTACTTAGTTAGCAGCAGAACAGTTAGCACACGCTCACGCTGTTGTTGTGATCATGCGGGCTCTGCATGCTGGATAGAAGACCTGGAGCGGATTAATGGAATGGACTGCTTGTATTAGAGTGCTAATATCGGACATTTTAGATCCAGCCCAATAAAATCTGATACTTGTTTTTTGGCTGATATCGGACTGATATCCGATATCAATATCGGATCGGGAAACCCTACTGATAACGGTTCGAATTTTGTCAAGGCCTTCCGAGTCTATGGAGAAGATGAAAACAACAATGTTGCACCTGAAGAAGTAACTGAGGAGGAAGCAACTCAAGATGATGGCCCTGATACTGAGGAAATGGAAGTTGAAGTGGATTTCATCAGTGTTGAAGACATCATGGCAGAAGACAACGATGGCCTTCAGTACCAGCTCCCTAAGCATCATCGGTGTGCTTGCCATTTGCTTAATTTGATGTCTACAGTGGAAGCAAATAATGCAAATAAGACAGAGGCATATAAGAGGCTGTCAAGGTCAGCTTTCTCAAAGTCACAGGCTCTCTGGAACAAGACTGCAAGGTCCACTACTGCTGCCGAGGTGATAGAAGAACACTGCAAGTTTCAGCTGGTACAGCCCAATGCAACACGATGGAATTCCTTCTATCTGGGTGTTGAGCGCATCGTCAAAATCATCAGAAACCAAGGAGAGGGGGCCATGAAAGCTGTCTGTGCTACACTCAATGTACCCATGTAAGTTGTAAATGTTTGGATGTTTTGCTTTCCATTTTATTCCAACAAAACTTAATAATGCTGAACCTGTAGAACATTTTTCAATAATTCATAATACTTTGCTCTCTGACATCCTGTGACTGGAGAAAAAGTAATGGGCACATTTATTATTCTAATCACTTATCATTTTAATTGTTGTAGATCATTTGGCCAAAGGAAAATTATTGTTTTATTACATCACATTCTGTGTAAACTGATATGTTGCAATTTATATATTAATGTGTAAGATTAATATATGCTCTTTCCTTTTTCCTTTTAAATCTGTTTTAGGTACAGTCAAGCTGATATTTTCTTTTTGGCTGAATACACCAACACCATGGCTCCAGTTGCCAAAGCTATCAACATACTACAGAATCTATTCATATGGGATGGTTGCTGCCTACCATCACAACCCTCATTACCAAGCTTGAGAGAGCAAGAGTGTCACTTAGATTCTGCAAACCGCTTGTTGATGCCCTGCTTGACGGTCTGAAGAAAAGGTTTGGGAAAATGATGTCTGACCCAGAGCTGGTTGCCGCAGCCATTCTTCAGCCCAAATTCAAAACGTCCTGGACCAGTGATGAGGATGTCCTCAAGCAAGGCAAGAAAAAAAACTGACTGATCAATTTCTTATTGCTATGTTTTTGCTTGATGAATTTTGACAATCATATAAACTATTGTTCTTCTCATTTAGGCCTCTGTTACATCAAAAGACACCTCGCTGACCACGATGTGTCTCTGCAGCAGCCTGAGTCATCAAGTACTTCTGATGAAGATGATTTCTTCTCCAGCATGAGGCATGGACACACAGAAGAAACAACAAAAACAATTATACCACTCCAGCCAGCTGGTCCTCACAGTCCCTCAGCACCCGTCCAGAGACGCCGTCAGGTCCTGCAGCTTTCCTCGGGTTCACAGCCCTCAGTGTGCACCTCACCTCATGCTCCTCCACCTTGAGGATGTGACTGTTGTGGTCTGGTGGATTTAGTGTGGCTGCCTCCGGTGACTCCACCTCAAAGCAGGGGAAGAAGTGGTTCAGCTCCTCTGCCAGTGAGGCGTCACCAACAACAGACGACATGTTACTGGGTCTGTAGTTGGTGATGTGCTGGACCCCCTGCCACACCTGCCTGGAGTCGTTGCTCTAGAGACAGTCCTCAATCCTCCTCCTGTAGGCAGCCTTGGCCTCTCTGATGCCTCTCTTCAGATTGGCTCTAGCAGCACTGTACAGCACCCCATCACCAGACCTGAAGGCGGTGTTCCTCTTCCTTAGCAGGCACTGCACTTCTTTAGTCATCCAGGGTTTCTTGTTGGGATAAACCCGGATGCATTTGTCAACAGTGACAGTGTCCATGCAGTGCTTGATGTAACCCAGGACAGCTGTTGTGTACTGCTCTAGGTCCTGACCAATAATTGATAATGAACACTGATGTATTTGTTATTTGTGTATTTTATTGTTGGCTACTATTTGCTAAGGATAATCAAGAATGAATGCCTTATGGTACAAGAGGAGATGTGTGTGATTCTGCACTTACTGAATGAATAAGCACTTCAATGATTTGATAAACATACCCTGAATTATATGTGATTAAATGTATTACACTTTTATTATTATTATCTTTAAAAAAAGAAAAGAATGCAGTAACAAAAGTCATGAAACAGTATTGTAATTGAGATAGTACTTCTTGTATAAAAGAAACTGAACTGAAGTAACCCCTGTATGACACACTGAAGATTCAAGGCCACACTCTGAAAAAACTCCAGGCACCTGCGACTGGAGTTTTGAATGAAAAGACCATTATGTGATCAATGCCAAGAAAAGAAAGGAAAGGATTTTGATTGGTTGAAATTTATTAAGGCAAAGGGGATTTCACATTTTCCCACGATGGCCAGACAATTATCACTATAAAAGGAAACATTTTATCTGAAATCATGGTATAATTTCTGCATAGACGCTGTCTGTGTTGTTTTGATTCTGAGGATTTATTTGTCGACGAATAAAACTTTAACTGCATTCAGCCGGATGACTCTTGGTAATTTTTCTGTTTGGACCTGTTGAAACTTTAACTTCTAAGATGACAAATTATTGGACGGTTATATTTGCTACTTCAATTGCAACACTGGTAAGGACCGGATCTCATCTGCAATTTTCCTGATAATTTTCTCATTTTGACAGTCCCAAGATGTGTGCATGCCTCTCTTTGCAGATAACCACTTAGTGAATGACTGATCACCTTCAGCTTTGTATTTTAAAAGCTGGCCAAGGTTACCTTGATAATGTTCATGACCCCTAAAGGCCAATCCCTGCCTCGCCAGAAACATCTCAGCTCCTATTATTTTTAACAGGCTAGCTCTGTTTTCTGCTTGCTGTGTACTGACTGCACTGCTCAACTGTGTAGTAACGGGCCTGGTTTCATAGGCAGCAGTTGTGACCCTCTGATTTGTCATGCATGGAACATTTTTCAAGTGCTTTTTTCCAGTTTTTAAATCTAGTACTGACAAAAGCTGGGTCTATACTCTTGGCTTGTGCTGGTTTCCCTGTCTTAAAGTATTTAGAGCAGTGAAAACACAGAACACCCTCAGTACCCATACTTACATGTAGCCAGGGATACTTCTCATACCATGCTTTTTGGAATGTCAGTGTCTGCTCTTTGAGCACTTGTTTTTGCAAAACTTTAGGGTCAGGTTGATTTGGCTTTGTGTATGTCATTATCATGTTATTGTCCTCTCCCTTTGTGTCCCCTGTTGTCCCTCCTGCTTCTTCTGTCTATATTTCTTCTGTCTCTCCTTCATCATGCTGTCTATTTCTGCTGTGACTGCCCCCTGGCTCTCTCGACTGACTAGGGCCTGCCTCACTGTCATCAGGAATTGTCTGCAGGCCAGGAGGATAATGTTAACATTTTTAGGGACCGAGCCGGAAGCAACGACCCTATTGTATTAGTGTCGTTTATTATTCTACCGCCTATTTGAGCCTTAATTTGACCCCCTAAACCTGCTCCAAAACTCACTGAATTTGGGACGTACATCAGGTCTGGCGAAATTCGATACAATGGAAAAACAAACAACGTCGAACTCTCTAGCGCCACCTAGAAACACTAAAATGGCCACTACGCCTGATAGGGATGTCGTAGAGAGATCAAACCAAAACTCAATTTTTTGTATTATCAAGACCTATAAGACACTCCTGACCTAAATCCAACAGGAAGTGCACAATTTGCTGTTACATGTGGGATTTTTGACGATTCTTGGCCTCCTACAAACGCTATCTTGTCCGAGGGCGTTCATCGTGGCGGCTTCAAACTTAAATAGCTGACTGAGCACACCCTGCTGCACAAACGATCTGAACAACTTTTTCATTACTCGTCCGGTTTGGATTTTAGAAGCCCTCAAAGGTCAAGTGCTCAAAAACCCTCGCCAAAACGCTCCCATAGACAATGAATGGGAGCAGAGTCTAATGCCACTTTGACCCTAAATTTGACCACCTAAACATGCTCCAGGACAGACCAAATTCCCCACACACATCAGGTCTGGCCATACATTTGATAAAATGGAAAAATTAACCCCAAAAGTGCCAAAATGGGCTCTCTAGCGCCACCTAGAAACAGTAAAATGGCCACTACGCCTGATAGGAATGTCGTAGAAAGATCAAACCAAAACTCAATTGTTTGTCTTATCAAGACCTACAAATCACGCACGACACCACCGACCTAAATCCAACAGGAATTGCACAGTTTGACTTTAATTGTATGATTTTCAACGATTTTTCAGGCTTTTTCAAAATATATATATTATTCCTGCATACTTTCAGCTATAGACTTTAGACTGTGTGTGTGTGTATATTTGTGAGTGTGTGTGTGTGTGTCTATGTGTATATATGTGTGTGTGTGTGTGTGTGTGTGTGTGTGTGTGTGTGTGTGTGTGTGTGAGTGTGTGTGTGTAACGTATATCTCCTTATTGCAGTGTCCGATAAATGCCCGGGTCTGAAGGCATCTAAATGCCTCTGATGGAAACATTTCCGCTTCGTCACGGCCCGACGTCCCGCCCAATGCTGCTCGCAGCTTTAATAAATCTTGTAATTTGAGTTAAAAGTTGCTTACTAAAATACAATTAATAATAATACTAATAACAGCCTAAAAAGCTTGTTATTTTACATTTAGCCTACTTCAGGTAAGTGCAAATGCCGTCTTATTATTGTCAGACTAGCTACTAAACATCACAGAATGAATATCTGCTACATCTGGGGAAGTCAACAGGCAACGCGCATATGATACTTACATTGTTTGGTTTTTGAAAAAACGCTGTGATTGTTTTTTGGTTTCTTCATTAGTGCTACAGGCACAAACGAGCTAGACTAGGTCCTCTTATGACCCTACCAGGGATTGCCTGCAGGCCAGGAGGAAAATGTTAACATTTTAAATCTTATTATTTCAGTTAACAGTTGCTGCTGACTAAGATAACATCAATCAATCTTTATTTGTAGCGCCACATTACAACAAAGTCATCTCAAGGCACTTTACACATAGAGCAGGTTCTAAACCGAACTCTTCAGGTTTAATTTTAAAGAGACCCAACATTCCTACATGAGCAAGTACCTGGCGACAGTGGCAAGAAAAAACTCCCTTTTAACAGGAAGAAACCTCAGACAGAACCAGGCTCAAAGTGGGCGAACATCTGCCTCGACCGGTTGAGGTAGAGAGGAGAGAGAGGAAGAATAGGAGAGAGAGAGAGAAGCACATAGAAAATCAACATTGAAGTTAAAAGCTCCGGGGCAGGAATCTGTCATCCCAACGTCTACAGCGCCGGATTACCTGTGAGATGAGAAAGCACAGACAACTCCGGGGAAGAAGTTTAGGTTATTGAATGCATTAATAGTACATGAATGTTAATGGATATAGATGGATGGATAGAGAGAGAGAGAGAGAGGAGGAGACAGGAGCTCAGTGCATCATGGGAGTACCCCGGCAGTCTAACCCTATAGCAGCATAAACTGAAGCTGGTCAAGGACAAGCCTGGCCGGCCCTAACTATAAGCTTTATCAAAAAGGAAAGTTTTAAGCCTGCTCTTAAAAGTAGAGAGGGTGTCTGCCCCCCGGACCGAATCTGGAAGATGGTTCCACAGGAGAGGAGCCTGATAACTGAAGGCTCTGCCTCCCATTCTACTTTTAGAGATACTAGGTACCACAAGTAGGCCTGCATGCTGGGATAGCAGTGTTCTGGTAGGTACATAAGGTACTATAAGCTCTTTAAGGTATGATGGAGCCTGATCATTAAGAGCTTTAAAAGTGAGGAGAAGGATTTTAAATTCTATTCTTGATTTTACAGGAAGCCAATGCAGCGAAGCTAAAATAGGAGTAATGTGATCTCTCTTTCTAGTCTTTGTCAGAACGCGTGCAGCTGCATTCTGGACCAGTTGGAGAGTCTTTAGAGACGTGTTAGGACAGCCTGATAATAATGAATTACAATAATCTACACACTAAAAATGTTAATAACATGTACACCCACATTTAATTACATCCTTACTTTTTCTTAATCAAACACATTTATGTCTGTCACCTCCACTTCTTTTTACATACAACATCCTTACACAACACCCTAAACATAACATAGACATATACATTATTACAAGTTACACTAAGGCCAATTGCCACAATTTTTCCAAAACATTTGGGCAATTTTCAAACCAGCTACATGATCAGTGAACATGGTTTACATCTCAAGACACTGTCTCAGTAAGCAGCTATATCGATGCATAAATACCCTGCATCTTCCTCAGTGTTAAACTGAACACCTTTATAACGTCATATTCATGACTGGTGTGATTTTCCTCTGCATTCCCTTATGATAAGTGGCTGTGTGTTACTTTGTGGCAGTTTTCTAGCTCCACATAGTGAACACAGGAAGTGTTATTTCACCAATTCATGCAACGTCCAATAAAAGCCTGCGTATGAATATGTCTACGTGTGCACGCCCTCCGACAGCGCCACAGCCCGACGTGCGTGGTGAGTGAGCTGCTTGCAGCTTTAATTCTATTTAGCCTGCAGTGTGAACTCTTTCGTGACTCTTCCTGCCTCATCTAATTATCCAAGTACAAGCTGCAAGTAAACAAATCAACACGCATGGTTGGAAAAACCAACATACTCCTTCACTGTGTATTCTTCACGCCTGTCCTGATAACCGTGATGAATGTGGCAGTTAAAACATTAAAGCAGCAGAGGGAATGCTTTCATTCATGATTTTCTTTGTAAGATAATTGACCCCCTCTCCCATGTAAAGGTCACTGTGAATCAATGAATGTATGAAATATTAATCAGAGTTCTCCATTTGTTTAAAAGAGGATGAAATGACCTTTCTGCAACATCAAATTGATGATCGCACAGTGTTTGGAAGTGCTTCTTGTACGAGAATTAAATCCCCACGGTCTGGACCAGATATGTGCTTGCAAGTATTGTGCACAATAACAGTTGTTAAGAGGGAGATTACATGGGGAGTGTGTCTATGTTCCCACAGCCCTATGTTCCCACAGCACCTATGTTCCCACAGCTCTATGTTCCCACGTTTCTAATAAATTATTTAAATTTAGGCCCTATGTTCCCACAGCCCTATGTTCCCACGTTTCTAAGAAATTATTCTAATTTAGGCCCTATGTTCCCACAGCTCTATGTTCCCACGTTTCTAATAAATTATTTAAATTTAGGCCCTATGTTCCCACAGCTCTGTTCCCACGTTTCTAAGAAATTATTTAAATTTAGGCCCTATGTTCCCACAGCTCTATGTTCCCACAGCTCTATGTTCCCACGTTTCTAATAAGTTATTTAAATTTAGGCCCTATGTTCCCACAGCCCTATGTTCCCACGTTTCTAAGAAATTATTCTAATTTAGGCCCTATGTTCTCACAGCTCTATGTTCCCACGTTTCTAAGAAATCATTCTAATTTAGGCCCTATGTTCTCACAGTTCTATATTCCCACATTTCTAAGAGATTATTAAAATTCAGACCCTATTTTCCCACAGCCACAGACATGTGGGGTGTCCTGGTACCTCTGTAAGGCTACGAGGGAAAGTCCCTCATGAGCAATAATTTACAAATTAAGCACTGGGGTGGGCACAACGCGGTCCTGATTGGGCCGTCTTCTTGCGCTCGCAAGATCAGGTAGACCAGGCTTTTCTCCTCATTGGGTTGACCAATCCATCTGATACGGCACAGCGTATGGGCTTTGAGCCAGTGACTTATGGAGCCGAATTTTCAAATTTAAAACATTTAAATGTTGAAGTTCTATCCAATCTGCTGATGCCTGACTATCATGCTGGAGACTGGGGTTTGTTTCCCACTTGGGCCGTAAAGATTCACATGCCACAGACCCGGACGAGTGTGGGGAACATTTTGGAGGGTGAATGTTATGGATGCAGTTGTAAAATATAACCCTAACACTGTGGGAACATAGGGCCTAATTTTGAAAAAAAAGTTAGAAATGTGGGAACATAGGGCTGTGGGAACATAGAGCCTAATTTTGGAAAAAAGTAAAAGTCTAAGTAATGTGGGAACATAGATCTGTGGGAACATAGAGCTGACCCCTTTACATGTGTGGGGTAAGAGGTGTTGGTGAATTGTCTCTTCAGCTCCTTTGTCAAGGATGAATTAAATCCCAATCCAGTATTGTTATTCACAGTATAATATGCTAATTGCTGGTTTATCCACAAGTGCAGCAAGTTGAGAAGAAATACAGGAAGGGAAACACTCCACTACTTTGTAGGATTCAAAAGACCTGTCCTACAGAACCATATATTTTTCTATTAAAAACCTTGTTTTTGTAGAAAAAAAAGATTCAACCTATACACAGCACAAATTAAAATGTTTAAGAGAGTCAGCATCTGCAGAGATGGACTGGGATTTATAAAACTGGAATGAGATTATTTCAGTCAGTGCAGTATATTCAAGATGCAGTTAATGAAGGGCCCAAAAAGTCTGCTGCAGCGATTGACATGTGTGACCTCAGTGAAATTGATAAAAGTTCTGGATGCAGTGCCCCGCTGCTTTAAATCCTTGACCTTTCAGTTGTTTGTACTGTTTATCCTGTGAAATGTTTTTTTGCTGCTTCCAAAGGAAAATGTTTATGCATCAGTGTGTAACTCAGGCAGAGCGGCAACAGTGTGCTGTGGGAGTCACGGCAACACTGAGTCAGAACTAATATTTTTTCACCACACTGTATGTTACCGTATTTAAAACAGAAAAGTGGTATGATGTAATCTGACAAGTTAGATTAAGATAATTTACTACAACCAGTGCAACCACCACTTTGTGTTGGTATAATTAATGTCGTAATACCAATACTGATTTACTGTAAGTTACCAGTTAATAAAGTAACAGAAGCAGTCCAATAAATGTTGTCCACCTCCATTTTCATGCAGGAATGTCCAAAACAAGATCATTATTTACTACAAGTTCAGAAATGAACACAATGATATATTGACATGGTTTAATACAGTGTCAGAGGTGAGAGATGAAACATGAATAATATATACATAATAAATTTCTAAAGACTCTCCAACTGGTCCAGAATGCAGCTGCACGCGTTCTGACAAAAACTAGAAAGAGAGATCATATTACTCCTATTTTAGCTTCACTGCATTGACTTCCTGTAAAATCAAGAATAGAATTTAAAATCCTTCTCCTCACTTTTAAAGCTCTTAATGGTCAGGCTCCATCATATCTTAAAGAGCTCATAGTACCTTATGTACCTACCAGAACACTGCGCTCCCAGAACGCAGGCCTACTTGTGGTACCTAGTATCTCTAAAAGTAGAATGGGAGGCAGAGCCTTCAGTTATCAGGCTCCTCTCCTGTGGAACCATCTCCCAGATTCGGTCCGGAGGGCAGACACCCTCTCTATGTTTAAGAGCAGGCTTCAAACTTTCCTTTTTGATAAAGCTTATAGTTAGCCAGCTCCTAGTTTATGCTGCTAGGCTAAAGGTGCGTTCAGACCAAAAGCGTCTGACGCGAATTGAGCAGCAAGTCCACATAGACAATGAATGTAAATGGCGCGATTACACGCGATTTGATATCAGGCGGCGCGAATGAAGCGTCTGGAGCGAAGCGAATGAAGCGAATGAAGCGTCTGGAGCGTCTGAAGCGGCGCGAATAAAGTTGGAAAAATTGAACTTTTCAGGCGGCATCGCGCCGCGACATCCAATCAGCGGCGAGTATCTCCCAACGTCACATTCGTGACGGCGGGCACATCTATTGCACACAAACATGGAGGAGAAATTGATCGTGGCGGTTTGTGGGCACCCGGTCCTTTACGACACCACAGCGGTATTTTACCGGGACCGTTACAAGAAGGAGGAGGCATGGGCCAAAGTGGGAGCAGAGGTGGGACTCACTGGTAAGTTCTGAGACTATACGTGGCTTGTTTTACCACGTTACTGACTGTGTTTCTCAATGAATGAAACATTAGCATTGGTTAGCACTAGCACAGCAGACTGTCCCGCTTGGCAGGATACCAGTTTCAGTTTATGTGTGGTTAGATGCTAATTATACAAAGTGTATGTCTCTGTGTGTGCGTGTGTGCGCGTGTTTGCAGTGGAGGTGTGCAGAAAGAAGTGGAAGGGGCTGAGGGACACTTACCTCAAGAAAAAGAGGGAAGGTGAAAGGAGGAGCGGGTCGGCAGGAGGAGAGCTGAAAAAGTGGCGTTTCTCTGCGGTCCTGTCCTTCCTCGAACCCTTCACCACGCCAAGAGAAACCAGTGGCAACATGGGTGGGGGGTTCGAGGAAGACGGGGCCGCAGAGAACCCACTGTGTGTAGATGGTGAGGGAGAAGCAGGGCCGTCAGGAGAAGCAGGGCCGTCAGGAGAAGCAGGGCCGTCAGGAGAAGCAGGGCCATCAGGAGAAGGAGTTTATGACGGTTGGTTAAGTGAAGACAGACACATATGCAGTATCAATGTCACAGTACATGTAAAAACTGTTTCAATTTCAGTAGGCAATAGACCCATTTCTTTATGTATTGTTTCTGTTACATTTTTTCCAATTACATTTCAAATTATATGTACCCCTATTGTAGAATAATTTTGGATCATAAAATAATCATTTCTCTTTTATAGATCAATCCTTGAGTGAGAGCGAGGGCACAGCTCCTGCTGCTGCTTCTCCTGCTGCTGCTTCTCCTGCTGCCGCTGCTCCTGCCAGTGGTATGTACTGTACAAAAGTTGAAATCCAAATAGAAAATTAACCTATATAAACTAAATCACTGAATGAATGTTGTGATTTTGATTTCATACAGGTGCACGGACAAGGAAGAGGAAGAGAGGGACGGAGATGGATGTCGGGGAGAAAGAGAGGGAAACTTTAATTCAGGGACTCCTCATACAGAGTCTTCAGAGGGCACCTGCCCCCCTGCCGCCGCCGCCACCACCACCACCACCACCATCACCACCACCTGCCTGGAGAGAAGAGGAACGTTTCTTAAGCAGTCTGGCTCCTTCCCTATATAGGCTGCCACCCCAGCAAAGGGAACATATCAAATTTCAAATTCATAAATTAATTTATGAAGCAACCCCATTTAATTTAAATTTGGAACATTTGGAAACTTTTGAGTAGCTGGGGTAACAACCTATGGAGGGAATGAGCCAGGCTGTTTTTTTTTTTTGTATTATATTTTTTCTTGTTGTTTTACTTTTGTTTTTGTATTATATTTTTTATTTTTATATAAACAAATATATTTTATTTTATTGACTTAATATTTCTCATGTCATTCTTTCACATATATTGTTTCAAGTGCAATGAGAGATTAGAGTGTAGACTGGCCAGTTTCTAAATGAAGGTTAAAGTAAAGAAAAGAAAGTTTAATGGTATAATATCAGATATATTACAGGATTATTGCTCAATGGTTTTATTTGGGTGGCTCTTAAAAGAGCCGTTTTTGGGGTGCTTGCACACTAGATGTTCGGTTGCCACGGGACCACTCCCTCCGCAGAGAAGAAGGCTGTGAAGGTCTCCCGAACCCTGATGGCCTCTCTCGCAGAGTTGTTTGCACCAACTCTCCCCAGACCTGGCAGTGGCTCCACCTCACTCCCTGCGATGTTCCCCCCAACTCCAGGTGTCTGGGCTGTCGTCCGCAGGAAGTTGTGAAGAAGGCAGGTCGCCTTCACACACTTCTCTGCGACTTCCGGGTGGACCTCAAGGACACGGTGGTACATCCTCCATTGAGACGCAAGGATGCCAAAGGCATTTTCAACCACCAACCGGGCCCGGGACAGACGGTAGTTGAAAATCCTCTTGTCTCTGGGGAGGATGCGTCCAGGGAATGGCCTCATGAGGTTTCTCCTGAGTGGAAAGGCCTCATCAGCAACAAAACAGTGAGGCTGAGGTCCTCGGTGCTCAGCTGCTGGTAGAGGCTGGTCAGCAGGCAAGTGGAGGGTTCCAGCTTGAAGTGCCTGTCCAAAGGCAGAGTTGGCCAGGATACCTCCATCGCTGGTTCTCCCGTAGCCCACAACATCAATTACCCTGAAACAGTAATTGGCATCGACAACTGCCAAGAGAACAATTGAGAAAGTTCCCTTGTAATTGAAGAACTGTGATCCAGAGTTGGGGGGGGCCTTCAACACCACATGCTTCCCATCCAGAGCTCCACAGCAGAGAGGGAAATTCCACCTCTCCTGAAACTGCTCTGCAATGGACCTCCGCTTCTCTGTGGTGGGCACGGCCATAAACTCCTCGACCAGGCAGTCCCAAATAGCAGTGACCACATCAGGAACAATTGCAGACACCGTAGAAATGCCCACACGAAAGCTGTTCGCGATGCTCCTGTAGGAGTCTCCTGTAGCTAGGAACCTGCAACATAGGATAGATGAAGGGTCAGGCTTAAGCTTTCTTGAAAACCTTAAAAAAACCCAGCCTATAGCATTTCAATAAAATAAAAAATAAAAACCCAAACATTTATCTTTTCTGCATTTAAACTTAAATTAGAAAATTGCAAGTGTTGTGGTAAAAATATGTCCATGTATGTTATGTTAAAAATTCTCTGCAATCACATTATGAAATAAGAACCATATTCAAATCTTAAAAAGGAAAGTGTTGATATCTGGCAAGAAAGGTGAATAATATTTGTTCTCTCCCCTTTCTGAAAACCATTGACAAGTAAACAGACTGAATACTTTTATTTGACTGAAGAAAAAAAAGAGTTTATAGCTTGATATGCATAATGTATGTTTCAGTATCTGTACAGTCAGTTAAATTAGCAGTATGAGATTACCTATGCTATATATTTTTTACATATTCATTTTGCAGTAGCTTAATTAGTAGACGAATTATGAAACCGCAACTCACCTCAGACAGATGGACAGGCGCTCCGCAGCTGGGATGGAGCGCCTGTAGTTGGTGTCCAGGCGGGAGATCCTGGCACCGACCCGAGATAACAGGTCATCGAACTGGGCTCCAGTCAGCCTGAGGTACCGCTGGAAACGGTTGTCATCCAGGCGGAGCTCCTGGAGGAGACGGTGAAATTCACCCAGCTCAGTGCGTCTCTGGAGGATGTCGTGAACCCAGACACGACGGCGGGTGGTTTTCCGGCGCTTCTCGATCTTGTACAGCAGGTACAGTGCAGCAATGGTGGTTATGTCAGCCATGGTTGACGTGAAAAGAGAGCGGGTTGAGAAATGAGCGGGCAAACGTTTGCCCATGCGCCGTTTTTTTTTCGAGCGACAAGCGCGAATGAAGCGAATGAAGCGATGATCCAAAAAAGTGACATTTTTGATCAAGCGGCGCGATAGAAGCGTTTCAAGCGATTTTTTCGCGTCAGACGCTTTTGGTGTGAACGCCGCTTTAGACTGCCGGGGGACTCCTACCTCCATGATGCACTGAGCTCCTCTCTCCTCCTCTCTCTCTCTCTCTCTATCCATCCATCTATATCCAATAACATTCATGTACTATTAATGCATTCAGTAACCTAAACTTCTTCCCCGGAGTTGTCTGTGCTTTCTCGTCTCACAGGTAATCTGGGCCTGTAGACGTCCGGATGACAGATTCCAGTCCCGGACCTTCTAGCTTCAATGTTTATTTTCTATGTGCTTCTCTCTCTCTCCTATTCTTGCTCTCTCTCCTCTCTACCCCAACCGGTCGAGGCAGATAGCCGCCCACTTTGAGCCTGGTTCTGTCTGAGGTTTCTTCCTGTTAAAAGGGAGTTTTTTCTTGCCATTGTCGCTAAGTGCTTGCTCATGTGGGAATGTTGGGTCTCTTTAAAATTAAACCTGAAGAGTTCGGTTTAGAACCTGCTCTATGTGTAAAGTGCCTTGAGATAACTTTGTTGTGATTTGGCGCTATACAAATAAAGATTGATTGATTGATTGATTGATTGATGAAGCGTTCAACCAGAGAGAGCATGGGTGTTCAGTTACTCTATAAGGTTGTCCTGATCATGTTTATTTGTCCCTAATCCCATTCAAAGTCCTTTTACATTGATAACTGTAAATCATCCTACTACTATAATTGGAGAACGGGATGTTTGTCCATCCGTCCGTCCGTCTGTGTTCCACCTTTCAACCAATCCAAATTCCGCCAACCCCCTCCATCCCCTCCAAGGTTCAGGGAGCCCACATTTCATTTCATGTCAACTGGGACTCCGGAGTTACAGCCACCTGGGACTATTGTTTCAGCCTGTGACGTATATGCATAGAGACGCTGCATGTAGGAGCGTGGACGACGGGAGGAGAAGAGACAACGAGAGGAGACATTTATCCACGGTCACGAACATTTATCCACGGTCACGGACATTTTCAACATGCCTAATAAGAGCAAATCACTGTTGGAAAACTCGCGATGCCGCCAAACGCTGCATGGCATTAACGCAAGGTGGTGAAACTCCAGAGAATTCAGGTCAGAAATCACAAAACACAATCCACACAGTAGCTAATGGTAATGCTACAGTTTGTTAGCTACTCACCCATACAGCCTTCCAACCATGACATTATCAATCAATCAATCTTTATTTGTATAGCGCCAAATCACAACAAAGTCATCTCAAGGCACTTTACACATAGAGCAGGTTCTAAATCGTACTCTTCAGGTTTTAATTTTAAAGAGACCCAACATTCCCACATGAGCAAGCACTTAGCGACAGTGGCAAGAAAAAACTTCCTTTTGAGGAGATCACGTGACCCATTGACTGGCTCTGCTCTCATAGTCTTATTTTTTCAATAATCCTATCATATACCTCGAATACTTTGACATATTTCTCATCATGAATCCTTCCCCAAACAAAGAAACACGGAAAAGGGAGAATGAACAATCGCCTATGAAGAAAAAATTCAAGGATTCTGCCATCTCCAAGGAAGAACTTGATGAAGCTATAGCTAATGGGATAAAGCTAGCCCTCAAAGAACAATAACGTGGTCTAGATGTAGCGGTAGCCTCCGCTGTCAGGGAAGCTGTGGACTCTATCCTGGTCCCAGCACTACGTGATTTACGAACGGAAATCCAAAAGACTAATGAAACTGTGAAAGAGATTAGCAGTGAACTCGATCATGTAGCCAAATCTACTAAAAGGACCCAAGACCGTGTGGACTTTATTCAGGTAGCTGCACGAGAGGAAAGGCGATCGGTCATTGAGCTAAGAGCACAGCTAGAACAGCTCACCACAAAGTTGACAGATCTGGAGGACCGGGGACAAAGAAATAACGTAAGGCTGGTTGGCTAACCAGAAACAGTGGAGGGTGCGGATGCAATCGGCTACCTCAAAGATAACCTCCCCAAGTGGATCCCTTAATTGGTGGACCGAGACATTGACATTGAGCGGGCGCATCGTGTGTATGGAGGAGAGGCTAACTCTAACAAGCCACGCACTCATCTTCAATTAAAAGATTTTTTAGATATTAACACAAAGGAATGCTCCAATCCACAAATGTTACGTTTAAGAGTAGGCTTAAAACATTCCTTTTTGATAAAGCTTATAGTTAGGGCCGGCCAGGCTTGTCCTGGACCAGCTCCTAGTTTATGCTGCTATAGGCTTAGACTGCCGGGGGACTCCTACTCCCATGATGCACTGAGCTCCTCTCTCCTCCTCTCTCTCTCTATCCATCTATCTATATCCAACTTCTTCCCCGGAGTTGTCTGTGCTTTCTCGTCTCACAGGTAATCTGGGCCTGTAAACGTCCGGATGACAGATTCCAGTCCCGGACCTTCTAGCTTCAATGTTTATTTTCTATGTGCTTCCTGTCAAAAGGGAGTTTTTTCTTTCCGTTGTCGCTAAGTGCTTGCTCATGTGGGAATGTCGGGTCTCTTTAAAACTAAAACCTGAAGAGTACGGTTTAGAACCTGCTCTATGTGTAAAGGCCTAGTCACCTGCTGGCTCTTATGCTTAAGGAATGTGAAACAAAAGGTCACATCCCAGCAATAAATAAGCCTGATGGCAAAATTACAATCAATCCGCAGTCCATTAATAATTCATTTTTAACATTTTATGAAAATCTATATAAATCAGAGATTTCATATGACGACGCTACTTGTAAACATTATCTTTACAAATTGGAGCTTCCCTGCCTTTTACAAAGAGACCAAGAGGATCTGGAAGTTGCTTTAGAGGTGGATAAATTACATAGAGCCTGGAGCTTGGCTTGGATGGCCTCCCACCAGAGCTTTATTTAGAACTTTGGGACATGGTGGGCACACTCATGCTTGATTCATTTAATTTTGCAATCAAGAGTGGGACCTTTCATAGAGACATCCTATTCTCTAGCGTAACAAACAAAATAATTAAAAGCAATTTTGGACCCATCATTGCAAACTCTATACAGGTCTGGAGGAAAGCAGAACGTTGAATGGGCGCCCCCTCTGAATTCTGTCAGAATACACCACTATGGCATAACCCGAGGTTATTATGCGGTAACAAGCCATTTCATCAACCATCTTGGTCATCTCTTGGAGTGAATACATTAGGTGACATATATAACGCTCAAGGTCTTTACTCCATACAAGACTTAAGAACACGCTTTTCTCTTCCTGCGTCCTCTTATTTTGTTTACTTTCAGCTAAGATCTGCCTTAATTTTCCTCTTCCCTCACATCCCATGTTACAATGGATTGCACCTTTACTGGGCAGATCTTCTGTCTCTTTAATATATAGCTCACTGACTCAGCACAGGGCCAAGGCTTTACCAATTGAATCCATATGGAACAGGGAGCTGGGGAGTTCTATAAACTTGGATTGGGAGAGAATTTGGTGCACTTTAAGTATGACTTCTAAGAACCCAGCTCACCAACTAATTCACTTCAAAACCATACACAGAGTCTACATCACACCCTATAAAAGATTTCAGATGAAATTGCAAACTACTAACAACTGTCATATATGTAACACTGCTACACCTGGAACATTCTTACACATGTTTTGGGATTGTCCAGTTATCTCTAAGTTCTGGTTTCATGTAAACTCAGTTTTAGCGGATATACTTGATATTTTTTATGTTCCTAATCCTGGTTTTTGTCTGCTTAATGATAATTCTGATATCAATCTAAAGCAAATTCAGTTCAAAATGATATTCGCAGGGTTTACCTCCGCAAAGAAAACTATTTTGAAAAACTGGTCTACTCCAGATATGTGAATGAAATCATTCTGGATCCATAGCCTGGTCAACATTGTCAATCTTGAACATACAATTGACCGACTTAATAAGGCACAACCAATGACTGTACAAGCTTGGATCTCCTTCTCATCCAAGATAATCTCTTGGGCTAGGGACAAAAATAACTAGGAAATCTTTGATGTGATTTACCTGCTGAACATGTTTTTGTTGCTTTATGTATTGTCTTACCAACCTGATATTTTTTCTTCTTTCTTTTTCTTTTTTACCTTTCTCAATTTAACATATGACTTTAGATATGTCTGTAGCCCCCCCCCCCCCCATTTGAAAAACAATAAAAATGTTGATCACAAAAAAAACAACTCCCTTTTAACAGGAATAAACCTCAGGCAGAACCAGCCTCAAAGTGGGCGGCCATCTGCCTCGACCGGTTGGGGTAGAGAGGAGAGAGAGGAAGAATAGGAGAGAGAGAGAAGCACATAGAAAATAACCATTGAAGCTAGAAGGTCCGGGACTGGAATCTGTCATCCCGACGTCTACAGGCCCAGATTACCTGTGAGACGAGAAAGCACAGACAACTCCGGAGAAGAAGTGTAGGTTATTGAATGCATTAATAGTACAATTATCTTTCTGCGACATGAATTCATGCATTATGTTCCTCTTTGTCTCAGGGTTAAGATCCTTTTTGTTCCAGAGTTAGATAATAACTCGCCTAACAAAAACTTTAGTTTATGAATGAGGGTCCGGGATCATGTTGTTACCACAAATAAACGCGTTGCGGACACTCACTCACTCACTCACACACTCACTCACTCACTCACTCACACACACACACACACACACACACACACTCACTCACTCACTCACTCACTCACTCACTCACTCACACACTCGCACTCACTCACTCACTCACTCACTCACTCACTCACACACACACACACACACACACACACACACTCTCACTCACACACACACACACACACTCGCACTTCTGGTGGTAGTAGCGCCTTACTAGCAGTTGCCTGTTTTACACCAAAATGCCTTTGTGCAGATAAATGTGAGAGGATGACACCTGGAAACATTTTTTTGGTAGTTGGATAATGCTGGAAGTACAATTATTGTTGATCTTCTTATTTTACGAGAAGCTGCATTCATGTTGGTTACCACTAAACGGCCAAGCATTAGCATTACCTAGTGTGTGGATTGTGTTTTGAAGCAAAGTTAGTGGTTTCCTGACTCCTTACCAGACTACTTGTCTGGAGTTCAGCTACAGATTCCACCACAGTACTTGGTCCAAGATCTCAACACTCTCATTTCTGAGACCATCCCTAACCTCCAGAATGGATGTGGTGACAAAGACAACCTTCTTAAAGGCACTGTATACACTTCTCTGAACAAGGATATCAGAGCCATCAATGACATGTGTTTGTCTGTGTTCCCTGGAGAAGAGAGAGTTTACACAGCAAAAACTGGAGTGTTGAATCAACTCCCACAGAGTCAATTTTAACACTTTTTGCGGGTTTATATAGCTCCACACTCTACAGAGTTAAATTAACACTTTCAAAATAGTTAATTATTTAACACTGTACCTAGAGTTACTTTTTAACTCCCTAGACTGGGTTGAATTAACACTATATCGAGTTACATTAACACTATATCAGAGTTCCTTTTTAACTCCCTAGACTGTGTTGAATTAACACTATATCGAGTTACATTAACACTATATCAGAGTTACTTTTTAACTCCCTAAACTTGGTTAAATTAACACTATATCGAGTTACATTAACACTATATCAGAGTTCCTTTTTAACTCTCTAAACTGGGTTAAATTAACACTATATCGAGTTACATTAACACTATATCAGAGTTCCTTTTTAACTCTCTAAACTGGGTTAAATTAACAATTTATCGATTTACATTATATCAGAGCTCCTTTTTAACTTCCTAAATTGGGCTAAATTGACACTACATAGTTAAAAAAAAAACAGTACAATACAACCATTAAAATGACAATTCCAAGAAAAATGCATTTTCAAAAACACAATTTATTTAAACTTTTCCCCCAATGCAGTCAGTTAAAACATGAGGGTACACAGCAAAATCGGGAGTGTTAATTCAACTCCCACAGTGTTAATTTTAACACTTTTTCTGAGTTTATATAGTTTTCACGGATTTTGAGTTAAAATTACACTTTGGAAAGTGTTAATATTTTAACTCTTTAATAGTGTTAAAATTTGACACCCCTGGTGTTGTTTTATGACACCACATAAGTGCACTTTTAACTCAAAATTGTGTTATTCCCTTTCACTCTGAGTGTTAATTTTTAACATACACAGTGTTATTTTATGACACATTAAAGTGTGGTTTTAACACTAAAATTGTGTTATTTCCTTTCACTGTGAGTGTTAATTTTTAACATACACAGTGTTATTTTTTGACACATTAAAGTGTATTTTTAACCCTAAAATTGTGTTATTTACTTTCACTATGAGTGTTAATTTTAACATGTACAGTGTTATTTTATTAAAGTATATTTTTAACCCTAAAAGCATGTTATTTCCTTTCTCTAGTGTGTTTAACATTCATCGTTTTGTTTTATGATACATTTACTGGCCTAACATACAAGTCACCAAATCTGAATTGTAGTCACCTGCTAGGCTACAGAAAGATATCATATGTGTGACCAGCAACAGTGATCAAGTAATAACATCATTCAAACATACATTTTGTTTTTTTTTATTCAAAAAAATAAATAACTTCCCAGCACCACATGAATTAGCACAATAAGATCAGCACAATAAGATCAGGCACAAGTTAAACATTTACAAAGAAAATAATGGAACAATATATTGGCTCTCATCTCCACCATAAGCACTTTGTAAATCAAAGGGCTTATAAATCACAAGACTATCTGCTTTAACAACATCTTTGTCATTACTTTCAAATACTTTGTAAGCATGAAAATGTTCATTGAAATGGTCAACCACAAGTTTGTTTACAAGGAAGCAGATAACACTGTCAACAACAATAATTGTTTCTATTCTGCAAAACACAGGCATGTCATGTTCAATCTCACTGCAAATTATTAGTCCTGCCCTGTACTCTGTCCCACTGATTGTAACCCAGTTAGTTGCATGGATGTCTTGCGATACAGACTCAACATGCAAAGCTCGAGCCAACACATCTCCATAGTCCTCATTGTCCACATTAATAGATTTCATTGGTCCATACTCAATACATTTTGAATGTGATGTCTCCCAATGACATGCAATTGACATTTGATGTTTTTTTGCAAGAGATTTTGTGATGTTTTTGAAGTTTTTAAGAGTATTTTTGAAAATCCTGTGTTTAGCCTCAAATCTCATGCTCCACATATGTATAAGTGGTCCAATTTTTCGGATACAAGATGGATAGTGTATCATAAAGTGATGTTTCGGGATCAGGTTTCTATGAGGATACAGTGCTTTGAACAACTCATGGTGTTCCATTATCAAATGCTTGAGAAGTACAGTCATGCCAAGTGTAACAGATGGAGAAAATATAATGTTTATTATCTGCAGTAAAAGCAGCAGCAAAAAACAGTTTTGGTTACCTTCTGGTACAATGTCACCAAAAAGCAGAGGAATGTTTCTTACAAGACAAAGGGTCTGAATGGAATTGAGCCCTATATTATTGCCAATACTGTCCAAGTTAATCCTTGTAGGTCGATTTTTGCGCTCCACATACCCATAGTCAAAGGCATAAATTCTAGACAACAGGTCAGGTTTCGACAAAACATTTTCTGAGAGATATTCCAACAGTAACTTCAGCTCAAACTGAGCCACGCCTTCAAGGATGTCATGCATAATGTCCAAAGAAAAATTATGACTGACATGAAAGAACTGTAGGCTGTTAAGACTCGAGTTCTTTTTTAAACCAAACACAGATAACATCTGTGGGTCTGACTGCAACTCATTGCAGTGCATTTCAAAAAGTTCCTTTCCACGCAAGATTATCTTGGGGTCATCCTCATTGTAAATAATCTGGGCATCATTTTTTTCTATCAAACATAAACGACAAAAATAACGTCCACTGAAAGACTCTGTAAATCCCAGAATTGCGTGCATACCCAAGTTGTCCCCAGTTATCTGACATATGGTGCCATGGACTTTTTCAGCAGAAAATGGCAAATCAAGGCCACAACTCTCAAGTGTTTTGATGTCATTAATCAGTGGCTCTAGAATAGGATTAAAGCCATATTTTTTCAAATCTTCAGTGTGAAACAATGCAACCAAATGAATATTCATCAAGGCAGAGTTGAACTTTGGTGACAGATTTCTGAGCACAAAATACAGAGCACCTATTTTGTGAACACCACGTTTGGAACCCAGTGGGTTAGCGGTCTCAAAGTCATCATAGAACAACTGAATTTGTAAAGAATTCTTGTGCTTAGAGAACAACGGATGTGTCTTAGAATAACTTCCATCACAAAAGTCTTCGTATCTGTCAGGTCTTGATATACAAGTTTCCCCAAGCAGTTTACAAATATCAGCATTTCGACACATGAATTTTATCGTTTCCAAAATCGGTATGTAAACAAACGTATCGTTCACTGGGACTTGATCATAAGTACCTGTTTGTTTATTTCGCCTTGTATCTAATCGAATTCCTAGAAATTTTTCGACTGGCTCCACAACACCCCATTTCTTGTTGAAATAATTCAATCTTTTACTTTCAGTATTGAAGTTAATAAATGGGTTTTCAAAAGTCTCCAGATCTTTTTCCAATGTAACTCTTACAGGATTATCTTTAGGCACAGCAGACAGTACTTGCTGCTTAACCTGAGAGTGCAGTCCACTAGCAAGTTCTTCCAAATCACCAACAACTGATGAAACAACACTATTTGCTATGCCACTTCCTTGTAGTTTAGCAATAATTGAAGCACAAATATTTTCTGTGTTCTCTTTGTTTCTTTGACCTGATCCATTGTCCTCAACACACTCAGACGCTGGGTTCTGCATGCCACTTGTTCCAGCAACTTCTGAGTTATCTTGGAGCATGTGGAAATTAGTTTGAAATGACTCTGGAATTGCTGCATCTCCACTTTGACTAGAATCCTTCTCATGAGAACTAATTAAATGTTTTTTGAAACCTGAATATGTTGAAAACTGGCGCCTACAACGATCTTGTGCACAAACTAACTTAAACCTGGTGCTAGGATAAAAACTATGATCAAGTCTTAGATGAGAGATCAAGGACTGGCAGGGATCATGCACAGCCTGACAAATGAAACACTTAAACATTTCAGTGCTTCAGTTGAAGACTTTAGCACGAAACTCACGAACTCTGGGAGACTCATTTGTTGTTGCTACATCAATATTGTAGACTGTTGTTTGCACGAAGGTGAAGAGCTGGCCTAGGTACTCATCGTATGACAGGTTGAACACGTAGTGGGATTTAAACAGTTCATCAAACGCACCCAACGAGCTAGTGGCTTGGCAGGGGACGAGCTGTTTGTCCACAACAATGTAGAAAGTGTCAATCCTGTTCCTGGTTCGACCAACAGCAAGGATGTATGGTTGTCTGCCATCTCTTCCACGAAGGTGTTCATCCAAGCTGCAGCATGACTGAAAACGGAAAGATAACATCAACACCTTACACTGTAAAGTTTTCAACTGCTCACTTGGATCTGTACACCAGAAAAGTTGGGTTATTAACCTGTTTAACCCTCACCATATTTTCAGAAGAAAAACACCTAAAAGACATACCCAAAGTAAATGAAGAATTGCTTCACAATTATAAGGTTCATGTGCATTTCCTTGGTGTCTGGGGACATCTAGGGACCTCAAGGAATGTATTCCCAGTGTCAGAAATAGTGTGTCTGTTATTATACCTGAGTAAATTTGAATAAAGCAAAGGAGAAATGGGAAATGTCTATCCTCGCCTATTTTTTCCCCCTATTTGACAGAGGATAACACCATGCTAACACTAATAAAATGCACACAGATGCCACTGATCACCTTCAGCAACTCCTTGACTACACATGTACCACATTTGATAGAATTTGAGCAAAGGGCAAAGCCTCCACAAAGGTTTTAGTAAGGATAGGACCAGGCGGACATTCATTTGGCACAGTTTGGCACAGTTTGGCACCAAAGTGTGCCAAATAGGTTATTTTCCACTTCCAAAGGAAACTGGCTGAAAAATACAACATATATCCATTACAGGAGTCTATTGCCATTTACTGGAGCTGTTGGATATGAAATTTACCTTGTGGCCCATCAACTACTACCATTGTGTATAGTATATAGTATAAAATCAAATTTTAAAAAAACAACTAAACTTGTATCATTTTGTCTCCAAATGGAGTAATTTTATTATGAAAATGTAACAAGATAAACATCAATGAAAATCCTGTAAACTATGTACAAATATAAAAAAAAAAAACAATGAAGTGAAAGTGAAAAAGCACACAAAAAAATAAAAATAAGCAATTTTTTGGTCCCTTCATCTATGTGACATCGAAGAGGATGAAGAAAATCAGAAAAAGAAGGGAACACCTGAGTATGACCGGCTATTCAAAATCAAACCCCTCTACAGCCAGATTGTCACTGCTTGCAAGTCACTCTTCCAGCCATGCAGGGAAATAAGTATTGATGAGCGTATGGTGGCAAGTAAAGCTAGAATTGGCTTCAGGCAGTTCATGCGAGACAAGCCAACCAAGTTTGGATACAAACTGTTTGTGTTGGCTGAATCCTCTTCTGGATATACGTGGAATTTCTTTGTTTACCAAGGAAAAACTGCCAATGTTCAGGGGGAGGGTCTCAGTTTCACATCAGTAATGGACCTAATGAACTTCACACTGCTGGGAAAAGGTTACCACTTGTACGTGGACAACTTTTACACAAGTCCAGCACTTTTTCAGCAACTTGCCACCAATTGCACATCAGCTTGTGGAACCATCCGTCAGACTCGCATTGGCTTTCCTAAAACTCAAATCAACGAGTTACCAAAGAAGGCTGAGAGGGGAGACATGAGGTGGCTGCGGAAGGACAACCTCCTCTTTGTCAAGTGGAAGGACACCAAGGATGTGACGGTGTGCAGCAGTTTCCACAAGGCATACAGTGGAGACTCCACACGCAGGAGGGTAAAGGAGGATGGACAGTGGCGCAATAAAAACATTCCTGTTCCTGATGCAATCAGAGACTATAACAAGTACATGGGAGGGGTGGACCTGTCAGATGCCATGATCCAATATTACTCTGTTCGAGGGAAGACGATGAAATGGTACAAGACCTTCTTCTACCATTTTATGGATATTGCGGTAGTCAATTCCTACATCCTCTTCAAGCTTTTGGCCATCGAACGAGGAGAGACTCCCATGCGCCACAAAAGATTCAGGGAGGTCCTAATGAGGGAGATGGTTGATGAGGCCCAAGCTGCAGTTGCTGCTGCTGCCCCCCGCCCCACTCTCAGCACCACCTGTATGCCCATGTACTTTGGACAAACTGCCACTGACCAGCGGAGGGTCTGTGTGGTGTGCAAGGACCAAGGGAGAAAGGTGAAGACACCGGTATACTGCAGCAAGTGTGATGTTGCTCTGTGTTTCACCTCAAGCCGGAACTGCTTCAAAGACTACCATCTTAGGAGGTGAAAACTTTACTGCAGTGCTGCTGGTGCCAGATGGACCTGGTGTCTCATCCTCCTGGCTTTGGAGACAAATGGAGATAAATAATGAGAATCATTCAACAGAACAATACATCTGCCCAATTCATCATAACGTGTTTAGCCTAAAGAGATCAATCTTGAGCTACTATGTACAAATAGTGATTGAATAACACAAGCCCCACTTTTAGCTATTATCAAATGTCTGCACATGTGGGACTAATGCCAGGTTGTAAAGGTATTCAGGCTATCTGATAATAGTAACAGAATCATTAACATGAAATAAATAAGTAAAAATATCAGATTTGGTGAAAAGTCAGACTTGAAAAGAAAACTAGGCATGCGCCGCCATTTTGTCTTTGTCCCTTTACACAGATCAGCTGTTACAGTGAGAGTGTAGGCAAAATAAAACATGAATGTTTTCAGGTTGATAATAGTAATCTGATTATAATCTGATAAAAGATTATTATAATAATAGTAACAGAATCACTAAATATCAGATTTTGTGAAAAACATGCCGACAAAACGCAAGTACAACAGAAAACAAAACTTCAAAGTTGGCGCCGCCATTTTGTGGCTCAGCTGGCGCGGATCAGCTGGCGCTATTGTTTGAAAAGGTGAAATAAAACCAAAATCATCAATCATGGCGACAAAAATGTCGCTATTGCCTGTAAATGTATAAGAAAAACAATAACTTACTCATAAACTGGATCCCGGTTCAGCAGTAAATATGTGTCCTCCTCTTCTTCATATTCAGAGCAGCTGCTATCAGATGAGTCTGTGACCTCGACATCACTTCTGTTCTGGATGGCTTCCAAGGCCTCCAGTATTGTGTATCTTTGTTTTTGCTTCTCAGCCATTGTAAAACGAACTAAATGTCTTTCAGATACAAATGCTGAATGAGGCTCGTGCGTAATGCGTATTGACGCTTGTATCAGCAGGGGGTTACGCAGCGAATGATCTTCAATTTTTACCTGGATTATTTATAGTCTGATAGGAGTGTGACATCTCGTTGGAAAGCTCGCGATAAGTAGAATATCACTGCAGTGTGATTGACTCTGAAATACCAACACACGACCAGTAGGTGGAAGCAAAAGACCGTGTTTGAAATCGAGCAGTGAGGATGCAGTTTCTGCAATATACGTCACCATGGTGTCCATTTTGAACATAGCACGGTGCGAATAGACTCAAAATGACAAAGAAAGGGTAAGGAAACAATATTAGTCGCTTTTGATGACAATTGCTTTGTTATTTGATAGAATATTGAGACATAAACACAGAATTTCACATTTTGACGATAAAATGCAAAATGTAGCTGCGTCTTTGCTACGGGGCTGACATGAGCTGGTTAGGTCGGATAATGTTTTGTTTGGTATCAGCAGAAAGATGAGCTTCTATAGTTTAATTCTATACCTAACATGACTGAGTAGAGCAAGCGGATATATGTGTACTGCTGCGTTTCATTTCGACTGTCCCTTATATTCACAGAGCTGTTATTTTTTTAGTTAATTGTTTAAATTATTGCCAAACAAACTGTGTTTGAGAAAAATACACTTGGACTGTTGTTTTGGTAGAGTTGAAGCCTCATCTTTTGGAAACATTTGAAAAAAAAAACCACTACAGCGTTTTATTAACTTTTTATAGGCAGTAAACTGTTGTAGCGCTCGCCCGACCCGGTACCGGGTCCGTCGGGTCAAACAGGTTAACAAGCCATGACAAAGTGTGTGAGTCAGTGTCAATGTGAAGACATTCAGTCTAGTCCTTTTGTTTGACTGTGCCTTTCCAAGTCATTTCAAATCGAGTTAATGTGCCTTGCCTTGCCTGACTCAAATGGTATATTTTCAGTGAGTGTGAACACGAATAATAATGTGTAACTTGGTTGTGTGTTCGTGTTGAGCGATAGCCGAGTGAGTGATGTCGGCCTGATTAAACAAAACCACGACGACGCCACCATCCCTCCCCCACATTGTTGCTCAGTTTTACCTTTGATAAAACACTCACCTTAACGTTAGTTAATCGACCTCAAGTCACCTTAACACATTTAAAAACATTTATTTTAGCTTAGCACTTGATATTTGGCCGGATAAATAAGTTACCACTGGATAACGTGTCACTTGTTGCCAGCACAAGTGAATTTAATTAACCGCCTGGCTCAACCAGTTTCAATGACAATTCAGTTGCTTTACACCCCATGATATGTTATTATCACGACTTCATACAGCGATTACCACCCTGTAGACGTAAATATATTCGGTTCTTACCTTCTTTAAGCCATAATCCACACAATCCACACAAGTTTTTTCTTTTCTGTCTTCTCCGTTCTCCAACTGACGTCGAGTGAAAAAGGCGCTTTGCGCACGTCCAAACCGGATGTTGTGATCAACTCCGCCGGGAGTGAACGTAACTCAGTCACAGGTGTAAACAATTAACTCGCCTAATTGACAACGCCCGCAGAGCTTTTTTATCACTACAAGTGTTAAAACAACACCAAAATCAACACCCACCAACTCAAAATTATTAACACTGAAAAAACAACACTACAGATTTTGCTGTGTATAATGTACAAACTTCCATCTGCTTACCATTTATTTTAAGAACTTTCCCCCAATGCAGTCAGTTAAAACATAATAAACGAGGGTATAATGTACAAACTTTCCTCTGCTTTACCATATGAGCTTTGAATATCAAATGGTTTGTGACATTTGAGTTCAGTCATTTTCATGACACACCTCTCTTCAGTTGGTAAAACTTTGAAGGCATGGTGGTGTTCAACAAACATCTCTGTAAATAGCTTTTTTGTCAAAAAATAAACGTCATCTTCAACCAGAAGTACATCATCTATTTGACAAAAGACTGGCATGTCTTCCTCCATGGAACTGCAAACAACAAGTCCACCTTTGTACTCAACACCATCGACTTTAACCCAACTTGTTGAGAAAACATCTTTGGACAACAGCATTTCACACATTTCACTGTTGACCACATTTTCATCTCTTAAAGAAAATGATTTCATTGGCCCATATTCCTTCTGTTTAAGGGTGAAGGTTTCCCAGTGATAAGCAATGGCCATTTGATGCCTTTTAGCTAGTGATTTGGTTATGTTTTTGAAATTTTTGAAGTAATCTTTAAACATCTTGTGTTTTGCTTCGTACCTCATACACCAAACGTACAACAAAGGGCCAATTTTCCTAATAGAAGAGGGGTAATGGATCATAAAGTGATGCTTGGGTATGAGGTTTCTGTGTGGATACAAGCACTTGAATAATTTGTGGTGGTCAAGGATCAAATTTTTTAAATATACAGTCATGCCCAGAGTGAGAGAAGGTGAAAAGACTATGTTCATAATTTGTAACAGTAACAAACTCCAGTGTCTGTTCTCTGCATGAACAATGTCACCAAACAGGAGTGGAATGTTTTTCACAAGACAGAATGTCTGGATAGAGTTCAAGCCGATGCCATTGCCAGCACTGTCCAATACGATTTTCGTGGGGCGGTTCTTTCGTTCTAGAAATCCGTAATCAAAACCATAAATCCTTGAAAGCAAGTTCTGTTGTGATATGAAGTGGTGGGTGAGATACTCAAAAAGCAATTTGATCTCATACTGAGCTACACCCTCGAGCAGATCATGCATGATATCAAACGAGTAGTTATGGCAAACATGGAAATACTGCAATGAATTTAGTGCAGAATTTCTTTTCAAACCATACAATGATTTCAGCTGAAGATTTTCCTTTAGAGACTGGCAATGCATGTCAAACATATCTTTCCCACGAAGGATCACTTTAGGATCATCCTCACTGTACACTGTCTGACAATCATCTTTATCAAGCAAACATAGGCGACAGAAATGACGGCTACTGAATGACTCGTTAAAACCAAGAATAGAGTGCATTCCCAGATTATCTCCAGTGATCTGTGAGATTGTACCATGTACCTGCTCATCAGAAAATGGAAGACTTAGCCCTTGGCTTTCCAGTTGTTTCACATCATTTAGCAGTGGTTCCAGTATTGCATCAAAACCATACTTTTGCAGATCTGGCGTATGGAAAAGTGATACTAAATGAATGTTCATCAAAATCGAGTTCAATTTTGGAGGCAGGTTTCTTAAAACAAAATAAATGCAGCCAATCTTGTGGATTCCGCGTTTTGAGCCAAGCGGATTGGCCGTTTCGAAATCATCATAGTATACCTGAATTTGTAATGCAAGTCTTTTGGCTGAAAACAAGGGATGAGCTTTAAAGTAACTTCCGTCACAAAAGTCATGGTAAGTATCAGGCTCTGAGCTACACTCTGTCTTTAGAAAATCACAAATCTCTGGATTTCTACACATGAACTTCAAGGATTCCAAAATAGGAACATATATGAAAGTATCCTTCACAGGTACTTGATCATATGTACCGGATTTCTGATTGTGCCTGGTGTCATATCTTACTCCAAGTGTCATTTCTCTAGGCTCTACAACTCCCCATTTTTGGTTGAAGTATTTATTTCGTTTCCATTCTGTATTCAGATCAGTGAAGGGGTTTTCAAATTTTACAAAACATTCATTTATGACAGGTATGTTGGGGTCAGTTGTGGGTAAAGCAGAAATAACGGCCTGCTTCGCTTCTGAGCGAAGCTCACTTGTTAATTCCTCCAAATCTCCTACAAGCGAGGATACCAAACTGTTAGAAATGCCACTATCCTGCAGTTTGGCCACGATGGATGCACACATTTCTTTGGATAAGTCTCTGGTAAGTCCTGATTCACTGGTCTCTGGAACACTGGAAGAACTAGACACTGGAAGAACACTGGAAGAACTTTGAGGAAGATTTGAGTGAAATTGGTCCTCCAAAGCATCTGAAACTGGGTCACAAGAAGAGCAAGCAACATCTGAAGCAATTTGCTGAACATTGCTGTGAACACTATTGAGGTGCTTTCTGAAGCCAGCGTAAGTTTGGAACTGAAGTCTGCAGCTCGGCTGACAACAAAACAGTTTAAACTTAGGTCCAGGATAATAACCATGTTCACCTCTTAAATGTGAAATCAACTCTTGACTGCTGGGATAAACACTCTTGCACATAAAACATGTTAGCATTTAGCTTACAACTGCCCTGCCTTTTACTCAGATTGTGACAACTACTTCCTGGTTAAGGAGTTTGGCTCTCAAGTCGCAAACTCTTGGTGACTCCTTCATTTTTCCCATATCAATGTTATAGACAGAAAGGTGTCTGCAGAAAGGTGTAGAAATTCACAAGTGCACCATCATAGGAGACATTGAAGACAAAATGAGCTTTAAAAAGCTCATCAAATGCCCCAATGGAGCGGGTGGCCTGGCAGGGGATGAGATGCTTGTCGATGGAGACGTAGAAGTTGTCGATCTTCCTCTTCTGCCGCCCAACCGCCAGGAGATATGGCTGCTGGTTCTGCTGACTCTGGAGATGCTCCTCCAAGCTGCAGCAAGACTGGGGTTGACACAAGGACATTGGACAGAGTCAGGGCAAGTCAGAGAAAATAGAGTTACAGAAGTCATTATTCAAACATCCTTCAAATCAGGGTGAGATGAGAAATCATCATGAAAACTATGAATTAGTCATAACTAGAAAAGGCATTTCCAGAAGGAAATGCATGTAAATTAGTTTAAGATGTTGTTGGGAAACAAAAAAAGAAAGGAAGAAAGAGACAGAGGGGGTAGATAAAGAAAAAGGACAGAGGGGTTAGATTGAGGAAAAAAAGAAAGAAAAAGACAGGGGGTAGAAGACAGAATAAAAAGAGAGGGGATGATAGAAAGAGGTCAGAAGACAGAAAAAGTCAGGGGGTAGAGAAAGAAAGAAAGAAAGAAAGAAAGAAAGAAATGTGGTAGAAGACAAGAAAAGAGAGAGGGGGTGGAAAGAGGGGAAGGAAAAGGGAGAGAAAGAAGAAAGAAAAACAAAAGATGGACAGTGGGGACAGACAGACAGACTTGACATGTTAAAAGCTGTGTATACCAGTCTGATTTAGCTGTGTGTGGGGCTGTGTTTATACACAGCTTAACAAGCACCAGGCTGCACCTGTACCTAGATGTTGATAATGAGCTGGCCAAAGGCACAGAGCAGGAGCAGAGCATGAAGATTTGAGCTCAACCCAGCTCCCAAACAACAGCCGACAAAAAGAGGACCATACCTCTTATCAAACTGTGGTGAAGATTAATTGGGTCAGATGACCTTACTGAACATGGTGATATGTATTAAATGTTTGTAAGGCAAATACTTTGTTTGATATTGCGAGTTAGAAACAGAATCTATTTCTGCTTTTCTCAGATCAGTGCCTGCTTTTGAATGTCAATGAGAAGAAGGGAGGGAAGTGGCCACACTCAGCTGTCAGACTGTTAGTGGATGGAGTAATAATAAGTTTAAACAAAGAGAGGAACAATTACCTTATGAAAGACTACCAGTCTCTCGACTGCATCAGAGGCGCTGATTTTTGGAAACCTCGGTCCCCCTGGTGGTGGTGGAAGAAGGTACAACAACAGCAACAGGGCATCTCTTGGTCATAGGCTATGGATGGAGAGTAACAAGAATGAATTAACTGCAAATATTTTACAAGTTATTGTTGAAGTTTTAATGAGAACTAGAACCAGCATTTCCTGTGAGCTTAGAATGGAATGGCTTTTGTAAAGGGCTAAACGCAGTGGAAATGTTAAAAAGACTGAAAAAAACTTTAAATCCTGCTGTTTAAATGTAACAGTGAAAAACAGAGTTGAAATGTGCTTCAATAAACTGTAAACTGACAGCTAAAGAAATTTGTTTTGTTTTTTTAAAAAGAAATACACAGAATGAACGAACAATTGAAGTCCAGTAACATAAAATCAATCGGTCTTTATTAATCACAAGACTATTGAACTGTAATTGCTTATAACAAATTCTATCGAACAAAACTCACTTGGTGCCTCGTCAAGTTCACTTCCTGGAGACTCTGCGGCCTGCAGCATTCGGCGCAGCTCAGGTGTTGGGGTGAGCCGCTTGGCCTCTTTGATGACGTTATCTCTGAAGAACGGATCCCATTTCTGGAGCAGCAGGTTGGAAACCTCCTCTTCAAACAGGAGTGTGAAGTCTTGATTCATCTATAAGAAAGCAAATGTACTACTACCACATTCAGCACATTTCAAGGCTTTCCTTAAAATCCCATTTCATACTTACCAATCCCTTTGTATCCAGGAATCTTGGGAAGATGGAGAAGATATCTTGAGTTTTGTCTGAGTCGTAGATGAGTTTTTGGCGATTCTGAAAGGTTTCTCTCATCTTCAGAAAAATTACGGAACTGTCTGTTGTATGGTTGAGCAAGGAGATGGCTTCCTGGTATGCATCCCCATCAAGCTGCTGGTCAACAACAATGGACCTGCCGCATTTGGGCCTCCTGAAAAAAAGCACACAATTCTTTCAAGAAAAAAAACAAGAAACACCCTAGATGAAGTTGTAAGAAAGAAAGAAAAATGAGGGGTACTTAGAGAAAGAAAGACAGTTTCTCTGAATCGTTTTCAGACGCCAAGAAATGTATCCGGTGCTGCTTGCAGCATCATAGAAATGTTCCTAAAATGGAAATACATTCAACATTAATGTGATGTCAACCTCATAAGCTACTGTGAAATTTCAGAATCTAAATGTTACTGTAATGTAGACAAAACATGAAAATTATGTAAACAGAGAGTACAATAATAATGACTATACATAGCCTTTCTTGGAGTATGGGTCTTTGAGGGACGGGAACACTGTCACTATCCCAAGAGCGTACTCTTCTCGAACAGCTTTGCTGGGGAGTTGCCTGAGAAAAGATCAAATTAGCATTAATACAAGGGCCAAGTAGTTAACTTGTTAATAAAAAAAGGATAGTACAGACAAATAGAACACACATACCCGTGTTTATCAATCATGTGTGCCACTATTATATTGACCAACTTTCTTCTGGTAGCATCTGTTAGAGTTTGTGTTGTGTGATACTCTTGGAGGACCTCTTCACCACCTGAGCTGGTACCAAGGACATCTTCAATCAACTTTGAAAAAGAAGCAAAAAAACAAATGTGATAAACTGCCTTTCTAGAGCTTAAGGATGACAAATGTTGATTTTAAGAAACCTGTGAGTACTTAGCACAACCTTTCTAGCAGATGCTGCAGTAAGTGGGCCCTCAAGTCTTGGTTTCTTCCTAGGAACCTCATCTAGGAGTATAGTTGATGTACTTGCACATGAACTGAAGCTTGAATCAGAATAATCGGATGGAGAGGACAAGGAGCAATCGGAAAATTCTAAAAAAAAAAAAAAAAAAGGGGGTGGGGTGTTTATTTGCAGTATACAAAAAGTCATAGAAGATTTTTGATCTAACCAAGCCAACGGCACACCATAGACTCAACTCATTTAATCAATTGATTCTCAGTCTTGATAGGCAATTCAGAAATATTTTCAGAAATTGTTTTAAAGGCATGAATTAGATTAATCAAAAATACATTTGGTATTCATGTTGGATTTATGTCAGTTAAAATGACATTTAAACCATTTAATAAAAGTCAGGCTGAATGTCCATGTTGTGTAACCACAAAGAATGATATTGAATATTTGATCCACCTTTAAGTGTATTAAATGACTTAATTCTGAAAACATTAAATTGAAATTGTTTACTGTATTTCTGTACTTATAAATTTGCATTAGTGTTTTGCACATTGCATTATGTAATTTACCCCTTTACATTTCTCACCGTCATTTGATAGAGTCACATTGCCTTGGCTGACAAGGTCACTGAAAATGTCCTCATCAACTTCTGTCCCTGTTGCATCTTTGTACACTAATTTTGCGTCAGGTGGCAGGCAAGATCTCTCGATGACTGGAAAAGACAAGATACATCTGAGTGGACCTTTAAGCTAGCACTGATCTTGCCTCATTTCACATTCAATAATTTAATCCACCACTGTAAACAAATTCAGAGATAATCCCCTGCATAAAATACATTCCCTTTTCAGTTCAAATCTTAAAAGAAAGGGGCGTTGTTCGGCCCTTTATATCAAACCAAGCATAAGTAAAACAAAAACAAACCTTTGTCATGGAACTGCACAAAATCAAAACATCCATCAACCTCATCCAACTTCACATACTTCTGCTGTTGGCAATACCGAACCTGGATCAGCATTTTTCTGAAACATGCAACAACAAACAAATGTCAGTAAACACTTAACATGCAATTATTTAACACTCACATAAACGTTGTGTATCATGCAAGAAATTGTTTCATTATTAATTTCACTGCATGTCTAAGATTAAACCACATTCAGCAGCTGCTGGGAGGCTGTTAAAACATGCCACAGCAGGCCCAGTGTTAACGCTCTCATTGATGAACGTGGCAGCGACTAGCTGTAGTGACTGCAGCACATGCTACCGTAATTAACATTTACATTTGAGGCAAAACTGATTTATTAAAACATTCCCCTCTGTTAAAAGCTGGTTTTCAGCGACCAAACAAACACAACACAGCACCAGTAAAGTTGACCCTTTTTAGTCTGACTGCCCACTACTACCCATTAATCAGAGTTATTAACCACAGCTGTATGATCAGAGCCTCGGACACTCTCGTCTCGGTGCAGTGGCACAGGGAGTCTGCCACACAGGCACCCAACTGCAATTGTTTAGGCTAATTATTTCACTCTAGCCGTGGCTCCTACGCAAAGTGAGGGGTTTATTGCATGAATTAACTCCTCACTTCGCGTTGGAGCCAAAGTTCATCCTGTCGGGGCTTATTTCTCCATAACAACCTCTGAACTGTTTATCCCTTACTTATTCTAGAGGGTTATGGTTAGGATTAGGGTTAAGGTTAGATTAATGGACGCAGAAATTAACAAGTGTATGGTCGGAGAAATGGGAAGAGGGAGTATTGGGCAGTCGGACTGATGCCATGTACCCGCCATGAACTTCAAGTTAGCTTGTTAACCTGTGCTAACGTTAGCCCCAAACTATATTCGACAGTTAAATATGAAGCCTTGTTTTTACAACCTCTCAAGCACGCGTGAGACTTGGTAAAATGCAACGGATAACATAGGAAACCGTTTTTTTATTGTTAATGTTTATTTTTTAGCAAGTGGTAGTGGTGAAGTTAACATTGCATTAAAAAAAAAATCCAAACGTTCGCTGTCCAGTGCCAACCACAGAAAATGCTTAGCAAAGTTACATAAATATTCTCAGCAGATGTTTAATTCAATGTTATTGTTCCTACAAGTTTGATTTTGTAGCTTACCTCTCGTGTAAAACTCCAACTCCGCATCCATTCCTGATTCCAGCAGCGAAATAAACGACGGTTGACCACGCCACGCACAGGAGACTATTGATTGATGCACGGGTTCACCCTGCTGAAAGCCCAGGGGCATAACACACGGGTTTACCTGGACTGAAGCCCAGGGGCCTATCAAGCAAGTTAACTCGGCCGAGATGCACTTTACATCTCTACAGAGTTGATTTGCTTAGGTTTGAATAACTCTGTTAAATAACTCCAACACTGAACACCATTTTAATCAGAATGTGTTAAAATGACACTTTGAGAGTTGAAATCAACTCTGACATGTTTAACCCTGAAATTTCAACACTCCAGTTTTTGCTGTGTACTTTTCAGCTGATTCAGTCCTGGAGGACAATCACAAGGTATCACTGCCTGTTGAGTTTCTAAACTCATTGACACCCTCTGGGATGCCTGACCATCAAATGAAACTGAAATTAGGCGCTCTAGTCATGCTGCTTAGTTCACTTACTGTTACCTTCATATACAAATATACATTCTTCTCACTGCTTTAATCTATGAGCCTGTGTCTTCTGGCAAGTAAACATGCTGCAGCGCCCAACTGGCGCATTGTTGTAGTTTTAATAATACTGGTCAGCACACACAAATAAAGACCAGGTAAGAACAGGGTGAATCTAGTGGCTTACATGGTGAATTCTTGATTGAAGAACATTTTCTCAGAATTTATTTTATCAATACACTTGTGACATTTTGTCCTATTCAATATTTTGCTCCTCTGAATTTCTCTTTTCAATAAAAACACCATTTCAGTAATCAGTTCCACTAGTCTACTTTGCAGTTGCTATACTGTAATATATACTGTGAATAATGCTTGAATTTCTCTCAACAGAGTTTTCAGATGTATTCATTCTAATCGTGTTTTGCTTTCATGATGTTAAGCTAATGCCAATGACACACAGTATTTTTGTAGATGTTTCCCAATAAAAAAGGTTAAACAACAACGACAAATATGTTCTCATTCAGCAAGAGAAATATCAAAAGTCAAATAGATTATTGTCCAACATGAAAATTCGGCCTTGCCGTACATGTCAGACATTTGGAAGATAGTAACACAATGCAAATAACAATAATAATAATACATTGTAAAACATATATAATAAATAATTAGTAAATTAATAAAATAAGTGTAATAAGAATAAAACAAATAAGTTTCTCTGTTTTTCACAAGCGTTCCCCTGTTGTCATAATCATGTCTTCTTGTCATTATTAGTACATCATTGTCAAGATCAAAGATAAAGTTCACATGAAGCAGAACAATCAAGCATTGAAAGGAGTTAGTTCAGGTAACTACAGAGGACCACTGACATTTATACCTCATCCTCCCCAGTCATCACATTACTTATGTCCACATTCTCGATATATTGTATGAAAGGAACCAAAATGGTTTTCAAAGAGTGAATGTCTAAATTTAAATTAATCGTTTCCAAAGGTAAAGTTGAGGATAGTTCTTTAATTTGATGAATTAATTTTGGTTTACTGATCATCTTCCAAGAGAATGACATAAGTATTTTTGCAAGCAGTAATGTTAATTAGGGTATTAACGAATAAATGGACAATTTAGGGTCAGGGGTTAAGTGTATGCCCAATACACTCCCCAGCTTGTTTAATCTCGCTCCAAAACTGTTTAACGTTGTCACATTCCCAAACAAAGTGGGGAAAGGTCCATTTCTCCTGTCCAAACCTGATACACAGGTCAGGGATAGGGATTTATTTATCTTTTCTTGTGTCACATATTTCCACATCAGCCAATTAATTTTCAAGAATATGATGAGCTGAGCAGTTTGTGTTTGTGCTTTAACACATGCTGCTTCCCACTCCTTGGAAGGAGGATCCTTCTGTAAGTCCACTCTCCAGGTTAAGTTTTAGTAGAAAAGACTCAGAGGATTACTTAATAAGAAATTGATATAGTTTTGAGATGACACCCGTTCCAAGGCAGTCATTTTGCATGCCTGTTTAACACACTGTTAATTTGACCAAAACTTTAACAGTTGTGGGATTCAAAATGTAAAGTTATCATGCAGGTGGTACGAGAGGAAATGTTGTATTGTCTAGAAAGCATGGATGTTTTACAGTAATCATACTGTTACAAATTGTATGCAGTGTTCTAAAGGTGCAGCATATTCACAGTTAGTCTCAATGACAAGTGGCAAACTCAACCCATGTTGACAATGAATGTACCATATTTCATGGCAATTCATCCAATATTTGTTAAGATATTTCGGTGTGGACCAAAGTGTTGGACTGACCAATATACCACTAGTGTGGCTAAAACATTGTGATATTCATCTATACATGTGTGGATTCTGATCTATATAACTAAGCACACAAAATGAAACAGGCAAACACATCAGAGTTTAAATTGCACCAGACTGTTTAGGTGTGAAGACAGCCTTTAAGATGTTGTATCTATTCCATTTTGTGCTACGTGCCCAGGTGCTCTGGATATCTGCAAAGCCCTTTCCCAAACATTCATTTCCAAGCAAATCACCCATGGAGCTACAAACAAGGGAAATAAAAGAGATAATGTGATGCATGGTGTTGTCTTGGGCTCACTGAGGAAATGACTGTGAGTCCCTGAAAACATGTTTGCACTCGGCATCCGTCCCCCCACTAACAGAGGGGAGGACTGCAGGAAAAAGGAGATGGAAGGGAGGGAGGGAATATAGCCTTAATACCATTAGCTTTCTATCTGAATGAAAATCAAGTTGCTCTCTTCATTGCAGCCGAGTCTGGAGGGAAATGCAGATGTTAGCATTTTCAGTTAGATACCCCCCGCCCGACACACACACACACACCCACACACACACCCACCCAACCCAACCCTCCACCTCATCTCTCCTTCTTTTATACTCTAGTCTCAGATTCTCTCTGGGCTCTGTTCCACTGATGAATCACAGCTAACAAAATGAATGGGCCTTGTTTGGTCTCTAATCAGAAGCTATTTTAAACACACACAATACCAGACAGTAGAAGTAATAGTTGAAGAGCTTTTTCCCCTCTGCTGGCTAATTTCAGTGTGGGACAGGGATCATTAGGGGGAAATTGACAGGGGCTTAACTGGAAGGAAAAAAAGAAGAGAGGGGCTGTGATGCAAGAACAGAGAAACACAAGTGATCAGGCTTTCTGAATGTGAGGGCACTAGTTAGGACAAAAGCAACAGTCATGTCCAGAGTATTAAAGGGTAATTACAGCTTGTTTAAACCTTTTTGTCCTAAGAGCAATATCAGGCCTAAACTTGGAGTCTCAAAATGTGCCAACAGTTTTAATCAGGGCAGCTCCAAACTGTTCTAAAGCTAAACTGAGGAACTAAGGAGCAATAATTGCTTTTCAGACATAATTTATATGCTGTATGATAAGAACCTCAACATCAACATCATTCAGTAGTTTCTGCAGCTCCACTGAATGAAAAACCAAATGTGCAAAGTTTATGCTTTGTTTGTTTTTGTATATGGTTTCAATTTGTCTAACTTTCTAGTTTCCGGTTGAAGCACAAGTTATTTAGAACAGCCTAATTACTACCGAGACAATGTCTTATGATCTTTCACTTGATGTTTAATTGCAGAATTTCCTTTGTCTAATAAGTGTTCAATGGGTGAGACTCTGTACAGAATTATTGTCTCTGTCTTATGTCACATGTAAGGTCCATTCAGTTGGTTAGTGTTATCCCTGCCAAATATGGACATGGCCAAATATATTGGTACCCTTTGACCTTATTTCGAAAACCAAATGTTCTTTGTATTAAGTTGAAACTGACAGGAGCATATGGTATCCATCATCCCTCATTCCACATTGATTATGACTTTCCTTTTCATTTGCAAAATATTTAATACAATGCAACAAATGAAAATGGTCAAAAATAGTGGTACCCTTAACTTTATATTATATAACAATAACTGCCGTCAAGTGTTCTTTGTAACTGAATAAGGTTTCTACACTTTTGCTTTCTACACTGCTTATTTTGCTGTAAAGCACTTTGGTAGGCCATTGGCTGTTTTAAATGTGCTATATAAATAAAGTTGACATTGACTTTTCCACTGGTAGTTTGACCCACTCTTCTTGATCAAACTGCTCCAGTTCTCTCAGGTTTGATGGTGCTATTTCCCAAAATCAGCTCTTTTCACAGATGTTCAATGAGACTCAGATCAGGACTCATAGCAGGCCACTTCAGAACTGTTCAACAGTCCAAGGATTTTTCTCATCCACGGTCATTATCCTGCTAGAAGACCCATGACCTGTGAATAAGACACAGCTTTCTGACACTGGGCTGTGTGTTTCTCTCCAAAATGCTTTGACAGTCTTGTGATGTAATTGTGCTCTGCACAGATTCAAGGCACCCAGTGCTTTGAGGAAGCACAGCTACCAGTAAACATCACTGTGCCTCCTCCATGTCTCACAATAGTCGTGATGTTCCTTTTTTTGAGGGCTTCATTTTTTTCTTCTGTAAATATAGGGTTGGTGTGATTTACCAAAGAACTCCAATTCTCTTTGTCCAAAACACATTCTCCCAGAAGGACTGTGGTTTGTCAACATATATTTTGGCACTACAAATCAATTATTTCTTACAACTTCTAAGGGGTACAAACAATTTCGTCCAGGTTATTTTAGAATGTCTTTGTAGAATAAGCTCAGTTATTGTCACAACTTTTTGTTTCATTCAACTGGAAACAAAACAGACATGGATTGATTACAAATATATTTTAATTTCAGCACTGTTCAGGGTGAATGGTGCATTATCTTAATAAAATAAAGGTTTCTTTGCATTTTATTAAAAATGGAAGATTGTTTTTTCAAAATGTTTTGGATGTTCAATAAAACAGTGGGCCTCTTTATCTGTGGCCACTGCCAAGAATAACGCGTTAATCTCTCCTCACTGACTCACTCACTGTCACAGACTGCTGTTATAATCAACCTCTGTCATCTGTGCACAGTGTACAGCATGTGTTGGTCATATTCCTGCACTGTCTGCACATTGTTGGACTTTCATTCAAGTAGCGGTTTTGATGTGGGCAGCCAAGGGCGACACGAAGTGGCGCACACACCAAAAGAAAAACAAAGATTGTTTTCTTATCACTTATTTGCACATCATGTTTTCTTTTTACAGTGTCAGAGAGATTGAAATTAAGGAGCCTGTGTTGGCAATGTAAGGAGTAGAAAGTACAGATATTTGTGTTCAAATGAAGGGAGTCCCTCTGGGGCATCATTCATACTGCATCTGACACGAGTCCTGCAGCCATATTAGGGTCACGTTATTTCTTCTTGTATGTTGGATTTGGGCCATTATGGGGCCAAATCATTTTGGCTTTTTGGGATCATTGATTATTTTCTGATGCCTTCAATGCAACTTGCGGCGACAAGAGAGAGGGGAGAGGAGGCTCCTAGAAGAGCTTTAAATAAGGAACCACAGATGTATTGTATCCTATGCGTATGTTTTTCATTGATAGCAACACCCCTTTGATCAGAATGTCTTCATTGATCCAACAGGTGATCTGATAGGACAGCAAAATTAACAACTGTGCTGATATGTAGTTTACAGTTATAATGGAGCTTAGCATAAGTTCAAGCAGGAGACAGGACACTTTCAGTTCTATGTATCAGCCGATTAGAGGTGCTTCTCTTCGTTATCAAACCAGAGCCAGCCAAGATCTCTATCTGCCAATCATGTCTTAGCTGTCAAACTTTAAATCTGTTCTTCTTTGTTGCTGTCAGCTGTCATTTTAGTGCAATCATTGCGACCCTCCTCCCCCCTATCTACCTCCACACCTGAAATTCAGAAGCTTGCTCTTTATCATCATCCAAGAGATCCACCGCAGTCTCCTCTATGTCATCATTTCAGCACCAGGTGTGAGATCACCACAAGACCATTCCTCTTACCATCTAGATCTCAGCACCCCCCTCTTATCATCACCACCACAAGTCTTTAGTCTCATTCGGGGGCTATCCTATTCACTTCACTTACCCCTTTTTTTATGACATCACAAGGGGTTCGAATTACCAAAGATGAATAGCCCCTAATTCCCACTTTCATGCATGTTCAATAAATAATATTTACTTAAAAAAATTGAGAATCTCTTCTGATTGGATACATTATATTGTGTGATGGTAATATTGTAGATTGATCAAACTACTTTTCAAAACATCATATTTACTCATGCAATAAAACTATGTTGTGTTTAGAATCACATTGAAGTACTTTTGTTTGCAATTCTTGCATCTTGAACAGTCACAGGGAGGAAGTCAGGGTGATAACTCCCTATGAGTTCATAGGAATGTGTTCTATGTAAATGTAATTTCTAGGAGCAAGGGTTGTTAGTGTTCTGTTGTCATGATGTATGGTGCTAGTGTTGTGGTAACCTATAGTGTGTCAGTCAACAATATAAGACATGATCAGTGAAAATGCTTGTCTCCCAATAATTGCAAATCCTGAAATGTCCTACAGCTTGTTCCCAGCAACATACCTTATTTCAGTCACTTCTACATTTTTCGGGTGCAGTACATTAATCATTTTCATGAGGGAATAAACTGCTTTTTTGCCCTTGAAGCAGCACAGAGTTCAAGTTGTTACAACAGCAGAGGTATTTGGTAGCATGGCTGCACTTGGGACTCTCACATTTCCCTCACCAGTGCAAATGCACATGGAGGCAGGGGAGAAGGTAATGAAAAACATGCAGCGAGACCCGTGTGGGCAGAGTTCAGAAGAGCAGATGTCGATGGTATCTCCAGGTTTCTATCCATCTGTCATGCATGCATGGTCTCTATTTATAGGAGAATAAATGAGGGGGCCCAAAAGTCCCACTTTTCATTCCCTCTGTCACTACCAGCCTTCCTCACAATGCCTTCACTGGCCTCTCTGCAGGGATGTGGGCACGAGGTGGACTGAGTAGAACAACTAAGAAATATGCAACCTTCTGTGCTGAACTCTGTGCCACAGAGGCGCTGGAGTGATAAATGATCCAGGTTCAAATCATATTCCTCCGCTTCCCTCTGCCGTTTCTGCCATATAACAGTCTACAGCTGGTATTACCTTTCCTTGAATACACACATTCAGCAGGAGGGTCCCTGGGTGAGTAACTGATAATGACAGTTCACTGTAAATATGTATGCTCTGGCTCCTAACCCCAGGCCTGCTATAGAGACACTCACAGTCTCCTTCTTTGCTGGAGATCAGTGGATGATAGTGTTTACAGATGAGTGGAAGATCCTCAGCAGGATTGGATAGACTCTCTCTTCTTCTCTCTGTAGGAATGGCCTCAATACAAGGGCTGAACTGTGAAGCTGATCCTTCATGCTTTTATTTCTATTACAAAAAGTAGGACTAAATATGCATACTTGGGGATCTCATTCTCTGATTGGTGGCATGTTTTTGAACTTGGTGTGTATAACCATTATGTGTTTATATTGAAATTAAAAAATTATCCGACTGAATGTTGATTCATAGTCCCCTCAGTCTTTCATTTATTGGACTTGGTGTGAGTAGTGACAGCACAATGGACACTTAAATTGACCGAGGATAAATCATATGGTTTATAACAATGTCTTGCCATTTTTACATTTTTGTATTCTTAACTTGTGACAAAACTTCAGTGTCACCAGAAGTTCTGGAGCAGTCCATCACTCAAAATGACTACATATTGTGACTGTAGCATGTTTCTGTGTCGGAACAGTATTACCTGCATTTAATGAATTTCTCATGATGGACAGACCAATGTACATTTCCTTCTCCAACAATACTCAGTTGTTGCTTAAGAGCTCCTAATCATGGAGAGGTGCCAGTACAGGAAAAAGGGTTAGACTGTGATAGATAAGGAACTGCACTCTACCTCTGCTCAACACTTTGGTTGCCTCAGCACTTCTCCCTAGATTGAGGATTTAATGTGTCAGATTGGAATTAAAGTTCACCAAGCTTAATAAAAAAAACTGTTTCAAGTTCACATGGCTTTAATAATGGAAAAGAAAAAACCCACATTTAACGTGTCAATTTAATTCTGCAAAGCATAAAGAATAGAAGTTGATGAGAAATTGTCCTTGTGTCACCTCTGGCACAGAGACGATAGTAAATTAACAAGTTTAAATCAACTTGCATACTGCTCACAATACCTTGGTTATACAGTATGAATCTGAATCAGAACTGGTTCATTTAAGCTCAGATAAACTGTAAGTGGGAAATATAAGCATATTCACACATTGGCTACATTATGCTGCTGCCTAGCTTTTATTTTGTCAGGGCTTTATAATAAATAAATAGCTCTTTAATATGCAAATGAGACATTAGACTGAGAAAATATAGCCCAATGTGACTGTGTGACAGGAATACTTTTGTTATAGCCTACCTGCTTTGTTTTTAGAAATGCCATTGTGTCTATGAAACTGGGCATATGGAATATGGAACATAAATACCAGATATACTCTCAGTTAATACAATTTAAAGATATTTTTCACTATTTAATGGAATACTTAAAGTTTTAAATATAAAGGATTTAGATATTATATCATATTTCCTATTATGTGCAGCAAAATGTGGAGGTGGCGTACTAAAAGGTTAATGTGTGTAGGGGACCACCTTCTGTTTATGAAGGAAGATTGATTGGACTTTTGTGTGTCCAATAAATCCTTTATTCAATAAATCAATAAATCATACTGATTAATAAATCAATACCTTTCTGAATCAGTCAAATATCTAAAGTTCATGACTTTACGGTTCAATAGATCCCCTGTATCACTTCAAAGAATAGACATACACAATTGATTGAGTTTTATGGATTTTATTAACTACACACTACTAATAAATGTATAAATAAATGTAATGATGAATTTGCAATACAATATGAATTCAACAGATTGTTACTCGATATAGCAACATGAATGAAAGATGATGGTGAATGATGAATTTAAATGAAGGATATGTAATTATGAGGAAACTAAGAAAACTTGTAAGTTTTACTGAGTTTTACTTTTAAAGAAAATTTGATTTAAGCAATATTTGGATCCTACTTTCATCCATGGAGGGCCTCAGCTGTCCGTCCTTCAGAACCACGCGTATGCACACCAAGTGGAAGATCTCAAATAGCGTCGCAGGTCCGGGCGGGGTGCTGTGAGGAGGATCCGGTTCGGCTGCCCGTTTCTCCGACTGCCTGGTCCGCTGGTTGTCTGCCTTCTCGATTATGATGAGTCGTAGGATTAACAGACGTTTGTCTGACCAAAAAGCTCTCGCAGGTTGATGAAAGATGGAGGAAAGTTCAATTTAACTAGTTCACTGTTTAATAACTATCTGGAGAGATCTCAGCGTTGGCCACACGTCAAAATCCTCAAAAAGGGTCAAAAACAGCTGACTGCAAAACTTAATGACGTGTTTACTTAAAGGGTCTTTTCTCTGTACGTTTGCTGACAAAAGTTACAAGGTTACACAAACTTAAGAAGACTTAGATAAAGAATAACTAAAGATTAAAATAAGATAAGGTGACTAAGGTAAGACTGTGTGACGTGAAGAAAAGAAAAGAATGGAAAACTTGGAGCAAAACCAAGTCAAGTCAAAAGGGCTAAGCAAAAAGAGGAGGACAAAGAGAAGCACAAAGAGATGGGTGCAGCCGGTTTTTGTCCCTGGGGAGGGCTTGAGTGACAGCCAATCACAGCTACTTTAAAGTTACCCTGTGAAACTTTTCATCATCATCATTCATTCAGTATTTAATCCTGATTATAAAATGCATACTATAACATAGTAACACAGAACACAGGATGTATCATTCTGGCATTACTATGACATCAGCTTGATTCATCGCGCTGCTATTCATTAAAACCTGAAAAGGATGAATATGATCAAGCATGATCACATTGTTATTCTACTTATTCCATGATAGATAATTGATTATCACCATAATGTAAACATAACATCAATGTAACACTTTCTCATATTAAGTAACATTCTCATACTAACATTTGTGTTTACTAAAAGAGAAAGTTCTTCAAATACCCATTTATCTGTGATCGCTGTGATAACTGTTAATGGAGGTTTCTTTAGGTAATTGATACTGATATAAGTAATTGGTATGGTTAAAACATACTATTTACTAAGACGTTGTTGTTTAAGCTTTTAACACTAATTTTCTCACTTTCATGCTCTGTGTGGTTTCAGGAGACACAGAGGAGAAAGTTAGGAATGTTTTTTAATTTATGACGGCCGTCTGTGTGACTCTTATCTAATGGTAGAAAGGGTTAGTAAAGATAAATTATGACGTCCAAAGGAGAAACCAAAATCTGTCTTTCGTTACTTTTATGTAGTTCTTGTCACTTTTGGTTGTTCCATGGAATGTTAATGGATCTTTGTTTGTCCAAGAGAGAGAGACCATGTCAGTCTCTATATCAAACCTGGTCCAATGTACTCATCTCAGGGTCAAAGGTGACTCTGACCAGATGATGTTCTGAGCCGTACGATGCTGTGTTGGCTACATGTGCAATAATGATAATAATGATTAGATTCCACTTATTAACTTTGACCACTCAAAGCTGCACATATAGATCCATCAACACATGTTTTGTGGTTCTGAAAGTCACAGTCATTGAAGGAATTATTTTATTGGCCAGATTGCTATGAAGCTTGTTACTACTTCCGCCAACACACTGATGTCAGAGCTGGATTGGAACAGATCCCAGTTGACATCAATTAGGAGATTCAGCAGGGCAGCCCAACACCTGACCTGTTTCAATGACAGCTTCCCATCCACCCTTTGTTTATATTACAATATGAGAAGATGGCAGCATGGTCTGACATGTTAAATGATAGAAGAAAATTAGGCCTGTAGCCCTCCATGAATGGAAATAAAAGGTTTAAAACCGGTAAGTTGAATCAAATCCAAAATTTGAGGGTCACAAATTAAGATGTTAATTATCGATTGATTATCAAATATATTAACTGATAATGCAGAAGATGAGGGATATGCAGTGTAACTCAGAGCATTATGTAGATTTGCTGTAGTGTCTAATTGATGAAGCCCCTTACTGTTAACAGTGCCGGTCCTGGCCTCCCTGGGGCCTAAGCAACATTCTGCTAAGGGGCCCTGACCCATGAGCCAGCTACCATGTAAACCATTTATTTCATTTGCCACACAATGGGCCAGATGCAAGAATATGTTTGTATTTTTCTTCTTAAATCTGTCGTACTTTTCTCGTGAGGTGGAATTTACGAATGTGTCACGTCGGATTCACCAAACACTCGTATCACCAGGAAACAGTCGTAAATGAGCTTCGTAAACATGATGAATCCCACCTGTTCTAAATGAACGCGCGTTCCCGAGAATAGTAAATTAACATGAATGACGCCCCCAAAATACCATATAAGGTCAGACGACCGGCAGGTTGTGGAGAAGCTCCATTCATGAAAATGGCACTAAAGACTAAGAATAAGAACTTTACGAGCTCTCAGACTGAGGCCCCGCTCTCAGAAATAGATCAACAGAAACACAGATTATTATTTAGTGTTAGTGGAATTAAAGGTCCTGAGAAAGACAAAGAATGAGGAAAAATGACCCGTGCTGTGAACGCTGTCTCAGCTGTTGAACCGTCACAGAAATCAAAACAAAAATGATTTAACATGAATTATGCCAGAGGATGTCATCAGCCAGGGAGTTAAACTATTACTTCAATAAGCAACATTTCAATTAAATGAATAACAGTTATTAATAAATAGTCAGTTTATATTGTGGAAAAGTAACTGCGGACAAGTCACTTTGTAGTTTCAGCCGCTAATATTTATATTGTACGCTTGCATTATATCATAGTTTCTATTGTCAATGTAAATGACTGATATATCTACCTAACTTGTTAAATAGCCTACTTCTTTATACTAAATAGCCTAATAATTTTACAAACAGAGTAATGTCATCATGATTATGGATTCAGAAGTGCAATTTAATGAACGGGAAATAGTAAACACGTGCTCATTGCCTACATCCCCTGTAGTTCACACCCATTACTCAGGGGTCTCTAAAATACTGACAATATAATATACACTCAGCCTGCGGATCGACATTATTCATTTCTCTGGTAGTCAGCATACAGTGATGTTAAAAAGAAAATCCAAGTCAGTTGATTCTGAAGCTCAACTGCTGATGTTACACCTGCTGCTGGACTGCTGTCAGCACAGACCTGCTAACACCCGGGATGACAACGCAGGGCAAGCCGGCAGAAGAAGTTGGAGATGAGGGTACCCGTGTGGAGGTGTTGTGTGTTCATTAAGTGATTATCATATCTTGCTTATAGTATATGATGTCAAACCCCCCCCCCCCCCGCCCCCCCGCCCGCCCGCCCCCCACAAAAAATTGAGTTCCCCCAAAAGACATGATATCGTTGGCACACTGCCATTAGACAATTAGACAGTAACAGTCGTGTTTTATTACTTTGGAGGACTGCAGGTTGGTTGTGCGTGAGAGGTACGACAGGTCTGCACCACTCATAAATTTTGTTCGTACCTAAGAGAAAATCCAAAATACGAGGAAATTGGTGAATGCGGCTAATCCTCGTAAATCACTCGTATGCATGGTTTAAGAATGAATCTGTGCGTACGAGTGGTTCTTGCATCTGGCCCAATGACACCTGATACACCAGTGTTCCCGCTACAATCCTCCCTCTTTTAAAACAGTTTACACCATCTGTCATTCTAAGAATAAGTAGACCTATACACAACAGAATGAAGTATAAACAATATTTATTTAAAGGTAAACTTAGGGTCAGTTGGGTGGACCAATTATATGAATCAAATTTCACTGCTAAAGCGAGGGGGGTGGCAATTCTAATTAGGAAAAATATCCCTTTTATAAAGTCTTCTACAATTAACGATCCCAATGCCAGATTTTTAATAGTGACTGGTACCTTGAACTCTGTCCCAACAACATTAGTTAATCTATATGCGCCTAATTTTGACAATCCTGACTTTTTTCAGAAGGTCTTCGACATGATTCCAGACCTCTCCAATACTAATGTTATAATTGGGGGGGACTTTAATTGTGTCCTGGACCCCCTTCTGGACAAGCAGTCTTCCAAATCCCTCCAAAAGTCGAACTCTTGCATTCGCCTGAACACTCTGTCTGATAACTTCAACCTAGTTGATATATGGAGGCTCAAGTGTCCAACTGCAAGAGACTATTCCTTTTTTTCTCCAGTACACAAGTCATACTCCCGCATTGATTATTTTTTGGTTGATTCTAAATTGCTATCAACAGTGGAAACAGTGACGTACCACCCTATTGTAATATCAGACCATGCTCCTTTGTCCATGGTACTGAAAATAGGGGAGGCTGCAGGTCGTACTCAATGGCGCTTTGATCCCACACTGCTTTCTGATGAACAGTTCACTGACATTCTCCAAGAACAGATCTCACACTTTATCACAGATAATGACACAGGCGATGTCAGTGACTCCACCCTGTGGGAGGCACTGAAGGCTGTCATCAGGGGACATATCATAGCGTATGTCTCTAGAAAAAGGAAGGCGGAAGGCAGTAGACTGAAAGCTATAGAGCGTGACCTATCTGCTCAAGAAGATTTATATAAGAAAACCCCTGAAGACGCCACTCTTGAAACAATCACAAACTTAAAATATGAATATAATACCATCCTCTCCCAAAGAGTTGGCTCATTGCTGGTTAAAACGCAACAAAAATACTTTGAGCTGGGGGACAAACCCCACAGTCTTCTTGCAAGGCAGCTGCGACACACACAGTCTACCCGCGCCATTCATAAAATAAGAGACATTCAAGGTCACCTCACAACAGATCCAGCCAAAATAAACAAGGCCTTTGCTTCATTCTATGAGGACATGTACCAGTCTGGGGTCAGCTCTACTGACTCCCAGCAAATGAATAATTTTCTAGAGAATAGCCAGCTCCCCAAATTAGATGAAGCTGCAGCTGAAGCAATGGATGCTGCCATAACCTTGGAGGAGATACAAGCCGCTATCTCTCAATTCCCTAACAATAAAGCCCCCGGACCCGATGGGTTCACCATTGAACTGTATAAAAAATACTCTTCCAACCTAGCCCCTTTGCTACTCCGCATGTTTGCCCATTCTAAAGATACAACAGAATTGCCACCTTCACTATACAATGCTAACATTGCTGTTATCCTTAAGAAAGACAGGGATCCTTTGGAAATGACATCATACTGTCCAATATCCCTCCTCCAGATGGAAACAAAAATACTCAGCAAAGTGCTGGCTAACAGGCTCTGCAAATACATAGCTAGCTTGATACACCCTGACCAGACAGGCTTTGTCCCTGGTAGACATATACATTTCAACCTAAGACGTCTATTCAACATTATGTATCAGAAACAGAATTGAGGAGTCTGTGGTGATTGCCTTAGACGCCGAAAAGGCTTTTGATTATATTGAATGGAGGTACATGTTGACCTCCCTGAAATATTTTGGTTTTGGACAAGAGTTCATTCAATGGATTGAAGTAATTTATGCTCACCCTCAAGCTTCAATAATTACTAATGGTGACATTTCACAATCGTTCCATCTCCACAGGGGTGTCCGCCAGGGTTGCTCCTGTTCACCCTATCTGTTCAACCTAGCCATTGAGGCCCTAGCAAGTCACATTAGACTGAATCAAGAAATAGCCCCAATTAAAATGCATGGTGTGGAGAATAAGATATCCCTTTTTGCGGATGACATTACTCTATTCTTGTCACGCCCCAAATCCTCCATCCCACCTTTATTACAGCTTATTGATACCTTTGGCAGTTTTTCTGGCTATAAGATCAACTGGGGTAAGAGCGAACTTATGCCCATATCAGACAGGGTTGACCTTAACTTTTTACGTACCACTTCATTTAAAATTACTAGAGACCAATTCAAAACCTTGGGTATCATTGCGGCACGTGACCATGGAAAACTCCTCTCCAGTAACTGGGAATCTAAACTGCAACAATTGAAACAGAACATTCAATTTTGGAACACATTGCCCATCTCCATGGTCGGTCGTATTAACGCCATAAAAATGGTTGTCCTTCCTAGATTCCTATATATTTTCCAAAATATCCCTGTGTTTATCCCCCTTTATTACTTTAAAAAGTTGGACTCCATCATATCCTCCTTCATATGGAATAATAAACTAGCTAGAATATCAAAAAAACACCTGTTTAAGCGCAAGGTGGAAGGAGGCTTTGGTCTGCCTCACTTTAAGCTGTACTACTGGGCTGCCAACATGAATGTACTACTGTACTGGCGTAATGGTTTGCCGATGGCCGACTACAATCAAGAAGCTGTACCCTCATGGCTTCAGATGGAAATATCTTCATGTGGTGCCACCTCCCTCCCAGCACTCCTTAATAACCCTGCAAAATTAAAGATACCTTTTTACATAAAAAATCCCATAATACTTCACTCTTTAAGAATTTGGAAACAAATCCAGCTTTTTCTTGGTCTGCCTAAAGTCTACATAGACAGTCCAATCTGTCACAATCATGCTTTCTCCCCGGCTTTAATCCAGTCTTTTCCATGTGGAAAGCGAAAAATATTGTTTTTCAGGACCTGTACTTTGAAGGTAACCTGGATTCATTTCAACACCTACAACAGACATACGACTTACCGTCCACACACTTGTTCAGGTTCCTCCAAATTAGGCATTTTATCAGGACTCATATACCACACTATGAACATATGCCCAAACACAACACACTAGACAACCTTAGACGCCTCATACCAGGAAGCAGAGGCACAGTTTATTCTCTGTATAGTATTCTAATGGCCCATGAGGAGGTGTCCACTGAAAAGGTGAAAAACGATTGGGAGCAGGAACTTAACACGGAACTCAATGTAACAGTTTGGGAGGGTATTTTGGATAGGATCCATAGCAGCTCAATAAACTCCAGACATTCTTTAGTACAGTTTAAGGTAGTCCACAGGCTTCACTACTCTAAAGCCAGGCTCCATGGCATTTACCCCAACATTTCTCCTTTATGCGATAAATGTAAACAACAACCAGGGACTCTTACACATCAGTTTTGGTCTTGCTCCAAGTTAACTTTATTCTGGTCTCTTATATTTGATTACTTTTCAAAGGCCTTTCATAAATGTATTTCACCAGACCCACTCCTTGCCATCTTTGGTTCAGTGGTGTATAACCCCATCCTCACAAGTTATGAAGGGCAAGCCATATCCCTCTGCACTCTGTTGGCCAGACGCCTCATTTTGCAACAGTGGAAGTCAGAGGCTAGCCCTCTGTTCCAGCAATGGCTTAGAGTGCTAGGCAATGTACTGCACATGGAGAGGTTGCGCTATAAGATCACCAATAAAGAAATAATCTTTCAAAGGATGTGGCAACCTCTGTTGGACAAATGGGCAGACGTGTGAGACCATCAAAGCCCAAAGTGACACCCCTAGCACTTGAGCCTGGCCTCTTCTCTTTCTTTCCGCCGAATTTGTTTTGTACATTATGTTGTCTAACACCATCTAGTCATTTACCTCTTGCTGGCTTTTTTTTTTTTTTTTTTTTTTGTTTCCTTCTTAGTTGTTTGTTGGTTTGTTTTTATGCTGGGTGGGGGGTGGTTGGGTTTGGCCTTGTTGGCCTTGTTGTTGTTGCAAAAAAAAAGCAGAAAACCTGAAGGAGAACCTCTGTACTGTTATCCTGTATAACCCTTGAGTCCTTCAATAAAGATATTTAAAAAAAAACTAAAAAAAAACAATATTTATTGAATATAAGAAATATAAATTGTAAACAAATATTCAAATAAGAAATCTGATAACATATAACATATTCAAATAATAAATATTACATTAACAAATGAAATAAATATAATATTAAAATAAATATTTTGTTTACTACATAAAATATATAATATATATATAATACAATTTATACCATAGCTTGGCTGAATATTCTGTTCTTATTTACTGTGAGAGATGTGCATCCATATTGCCTAACTATTAACATTTTTAAATCAATATTTAACCAATACTCATTGCTGCAATCCATTGCTTGCAATATTTTCCTTTAGTCCAAAGTTGTAACTAACTTAAGTTAACCTCGACTGAGAATAGATCATTGTCTTGTTTTAAAACTTATTTTTCTGCACTTCATATCAAATAAGCCTATTCTCCAGAGCACAGATGTTGCTTGATGCAGCCTGAGTTTTACTTCTATTCAAGGTGCAAGCTTGCTGGTGGTCGGCACAAATGCAACTTTCTTTCCAAGCTGCAATTCAGGAACAAACACAGTTGCTTGTTCGCGTTCATCAAATAAATACAGTGTATCCTCAAGAAGTTGTTTTGCTCTCCTCACATTTTTACTCACTGTGGGTTCATTTTTCACTGCACATGCATCCTGCACCTCTAGCGAGCAGTACAAGTAGGAAAAACCCCAAGATGTGTTATTGTGCAGCATAACACTGTTATAATGTAATAAATCATAAAAAACAGAAATGTAAAAAACAACAACAGGAATCTCTACTTCGTTACAATACAATACAAACTATTTACATTTTCCCTCTCTTCACCAATCATTTTTCAATTCTCTCTTTTTATTTTTTATACTATTACAGCAAATGTGGCGAAATTGTTCAGTTTCCAACATCAATGGGACATAAAAAGTGGGCATATGTGTATCTGTGGATGAATAAATGGCAACTCAGTCTACTTGGACAGGGATTGAGAACACAAATACCTGCTTGTTGTTCCCGCAATTCACTCTCATGTTGTTTTCTTTTCCTTTTTTCTTGGCCTGAGGGATAGCTGCGCTTCATCTTGCCTACTGTTATCAGTAAATATGAGCACGCTTTGTAACTCAGGTGCGGACTTGGCGGTGGGCGGGGCCTTTTCGTACGCGCAGGGCCCTACGCAGCCTGCGTAGTCTGCGTATAGGCAGGACCGGCTCTGACTGTTAATGAGTTACAGGATTGTGCTGACGGCCTGTAAAATGTAAATCAAATGCATCTCTCTGCTGTCTAAGGAAGGAAGGAGTCACAGTTAAAAGGAGAGTTATTCTGACATATAATGTTGTGGTCACATTCTCAGAATGTTCTGGCAAGGTTAGTTGAAAGTTCCTCTTCACATTCCTTAAAGCGACTCTTACCTTTCTTGCATTTCACACAGCACTTTGAACAAACTTGAACAGCAACAACCCCTCCTCCCTCCTATGTCCCACCCCCGCACTCCCTTCCCCTCCACGAATGCGCACTATATATATATATATATATATATATATATATATATATATATATATATACACATGCCAACCACCTCTCCTTGGAGCTCCTTGCTCTCACTGAGACATGGATTAAACCAGAAGATAGCGCAACCCCGGCTGCACTTTCCATAAACTACACATTCTCCCACACATCCCGACCATCCGGTCATGGTGGAGGGACTGGCCTTCTAATCTCCAACAAATGGAAATTTAACCCACTGCTGCCTCTAAACAACTTTGTCTCCTTTGAATATCATGCCGTCTTGGTGACTGCTCCGGTGAAAGCCTATGTGGTCGTCATCTATCGTCCACCAGGACAACTAGGCGACGTCCTACATGAACTTGACACCCTGCTGTCATCAATTCCTGAGCATGAGTGTCCCATGCTCGTCCTCGGTGACATGAACATCCACTTGGACGGTGCGAGCTCGGTCGACTTCCTGTCTCTGGTTCACTCATTCGACCTAAGACAGGTCCCGACTCACAAGGCTGGCAAAGAGCTTGATCTTATTCTTGCTCGGAGCTGCACCACGGACAACCCAAGGGTCACCCCTCTCCATCTCTCAGACTACTTCTTCATCCACTTCAATGTCCAGCTACCAGAACAACCCCCTACCTCCCCACCAATGGTTTCCATCCGCCGCAATCTCAGCAACCTGTCTCCCACCCACTTCTCCTCTGTGCTCTCCTCTTCTCTTCCGCCTCACGACACGTTCTCCTCTCTGCAGGTTAATGATGCCACTGATTCTCTCTGCTCTACCCTGAGCTCATGTCTGGATAGCCTGTGTCCACTATCTACCAGACCTGCTCGATCGACCCAGTCGCACCCTTGGCTGAGTGACACCCTCCGGACAACGTGCACTGACCTCAGAGCAGCCGAGAGGAAATGGCACGAATCCAAAACAACTGAAGATCTTGCAAGCTACCAGACACTGCTGTCCTCCTTTTCCTCCAGTATCATTGCTGGAAAGAAGGCCTTATTCAACGATAGGATCAACGGTACCACAGACACGCGTAAGTTATTATCCACCTTCAAAGCTCTGCTTTACCCTCCACCACCTCCTCCAGCTACTAACCTCACTGCTGATTGCTTCGCCTCCTTTTTTACTGACAAAGTGGCAGCCAATTCTCTAAACTACGAACTCATAACCTGTTTTCTCCAGCCCTGGGCTCACCGTATCCGATCCCATCTAACCTCCTTCAAGCTATATCACCGACTGTCACCCCAGCAGTCACACATATGATTAATTCTTCCCTCACTTCTGGCTCCTTCCCCTCTGCTTTCAAAGTGGCTAGGGTCTCACCACTGCTCAAAAAACCCTCACTTGATCCCACTCAAGTAGAAAACTATCGGTCGGTCTCACTCCTCCCATTTCTTTAGAGAGGGCGGTCTCTAGACAGGTAACAGAATACCTGTCAAGAAACAACCTTCTCGATACACTTAAAAAAAACCTGCTAGAGCTGCTGCCAAATCCTCGGTTCTCATTCTGCTAGACTTATCAGCTGCTTTTGACACTGTCAATCACAGAAAATATTTACAAGATAAGTAATGAAATTTTGCATGAACATTAGTGTTGCCTGCCTGTGAATCCTGTCATTTTTGGTGGCACTATCACCATCCCACAAGCGTCAAAGGCACAGTGTTTGGGCCCCATACCAAGTGCCATGTCTAATGAACTGTAGTAACTAGAGACATGAACCAAGTTATATGGGGGGTTTCCAAGTCCTATAAAACCAAAAGTGGTTCAAATTCAGTAGGACCTCAGGAAGTCCCTGGAGGGCTTGGGAGGCCAAAGACTTCCTGTATCAGCAACATGAGCTAGAATACAGAACACAACAGTAATATGCAGTTATATGATAATAACAGATTCATAATGTGTTTGCAGGTTAAAATTACATTTCTATTTTATATCTCTATTAAGCTAAGTCATTAAATTGTTTTCAATTTGAATTCAGAGGGTGTTAACGTCAACATATACATTTCAAGTTACACTTAATGCTTAATGAGAGGAGCTTCACTCCTTGGAAAGCATCAAGTCCTTAATAGTGTTCAACTATGGTAATGTTTGGGTGTGTATTACTGTGGTGTTCTGTTTTTGTTGGTAAGTTTCCATTTGCATTTAGTTCCATTTTGCCAATGCAGGTTGCATTTGGTATGTTGTCACGGTCTTCCAGACTCTTCTACTGGCAATTAGAGCTGTAAGAAAAAAGGTGTCCATGTACTCAATTTCATATGAATTTCTGACTTTTACATTTTGGTGCACTGTGTTAACAGATTCTCCTTTCATACAAGGAAATGTTAATATTCTCTGCTCAACTCAGAGATTCATGAATTCAATAATTCAATTCATTTAAGTATGACAAATATATGAATATGTAACAAATGTCGATTTAAGAATGTTTTATTTGCTTTGATTTGGTAACTTTTTGGTTTAAAACCATGTTATCTGCAGCCCTACTGTACACGAACATAACCATATTCTCTACTCAACTCAGAAATTCATGAATACATGAAACGGTAAAATACATCTGTAGTAAATAACACACAAATACATTTTTTAGAAAAAACATAGTAAGAATTGGGCATTTAGTTACTTACAATAATATTAATTTTAAAACAGCCTCATTGTCAGCTGTGTACTTATGACTATAGCACCTTTCTAGTATTCCGACCACTCAAAGCGTTTTTACACAGCGCTTTGTCACATTCACCCATAGGGTGCCAACCTGCTCAACAGAGGAAGACTAACATTCACACACATTCATACACCGCCATTGGGAGCAATTTGGGGTTAAATATATTGTCCAAGGACACGTCAATATGTGGGCAGGGAATCAAACAGCCGATCTTCCGATTACTGGACAATCGCTCTACCTCCTGAGCCATCCGCCCCAAAATAATTCCACAATGCCATGAAACTCTTGGAACCATTGTCAGCACTTTGCCCTCCGTTCACTTTTCTTACAAGCAACATACCCTCTCATGCGTCTCTGAACTTGACGAGCGAGTATGCTGGCTTCAGATTATGAATGATGAACTGGTGCACGGCAACAACTGCCACACCCTTTACCCCCCCCCCACTTTCTCCCATTGCATTCAGGGACACCCATTTCCCCCGTCATACAGGGCATGGACAAGCCACAAGTCGAAGTTTTTGAAGGAGAGGCTTCAGGTTACTGGCTAAAGGCAATGATGGTGATGTTTAACATTCCCCAAAAAACATACCTCCACCACTTCTTAATTGTGAAATGACATTATAGGAGCCTAAATGCTATTTTTGGTTGATTAGTATTTGGATAATAATTTAAGTTTACATTTAAGAAGAGGTTGTTGTTAATTATGATAAAAATGGGTTATTTACATCATTTACAGGTGAACAGTTAATATTAATAAGTTACTATTTAATTCATTTCACTTAAAATGTGTGGATGTTTAGAGGTTAAAAAATCGCACATGTAACCTTTAATGCGGATTGATACGTGTGTGCGTTTTCATGTGCAGCAGTCAGTCAGGTCAGTCGTCATGGAGTGGAGCCACACAGTTTTTTGACCTCTGCCTTTACCTCTGCCTTTACCTCTGCATTTACTCAGTATTTTCTAGATACTTTGCTCTGGCCTTTTTTATTTTCATCATGCTGGATTGTATCTTGCTTTATTTTTGGAGTAAACAATGAAAAGGAACGAAAGAATCGTGTGGAGTTTTTCTTTTGCCTTTGAAGTGGATGTTACGAGGGACGAGAGCGTCAAGCTCATGGCTTCATTGATTAGGAACCTACATTAGTCAAAAAACTTGCTCTTCGTGGATTAATGGAACGTGGAACTGCCTGACGAAAACGGAGGACAGAAGAAGGAAATGTCACGGAGCCTTTTGGAAAAGAAAAAGTCACAAGCTGCATGAGGGAGCTCCTCAGCCTGACGTCGGATCGTTAATTGACGCTCGTCAACTCGCCAGCGCATGTGAGAAAAAAAGAAAAAAGAGGATTGTTGTTCGGCTGAATAACAAAGTGAGACTTTGTGGTGCTTTGGCATTTTTATTGAATAAACGTGGAAATACTGGCTTACTATGGATGAACAAGACAGTGAAAAAAGGACAATAAAAATGACTGAGAAGGCCATTGAACATCACAAAGCCAGGAAGGAGCAGGCACGCAGGTACAAGCTATCACAGATAACTAGCTTGACAAAACATATTGAACAATTAATGGAAGACGATGCAAATGTGGACACTGTAAAAAATAAGCTCCGTGTTGATTTTACTGGTTTGCATCAGGAATTTGTGAACCTTAATTCTGACCTTCAGAAATTAATGGATGAAGTGGAATTTGTGGATGATCAAAGGAGCTGGTTTGATCCAAAGATTAAAATAATGGATGTCTTTTTCTGGAAATGTGAGGATTGGATGAAAGATGTTTTGAAACGTGTTGAGCAGGCTGAAGAGTGTGACAGACAGGTAACACCTGCAGACAGTAGGTCTACATCAACAAAAGTGACCACTAGAAGTCGAAGTAAAGCTACATCACAGAGTGGAAGCTCACTTTCATCAGCGTCCTCAGTCAGATTAAAGGCGGAAATGGAGCAAGCATCATTAAGAGCAAAGGCTGCAGCTTTACGGGAGAAACTGGCAATAGAGCAGGAAGAAGCAGACTGGCATGCAGAGAAAAAATGCAGGGAGGCTCAAATTCAAGCTGAAGAAAAGCAGCGAGAGGCCCAACAAAAAAGAATCGAAGCTTCAATAAAAGCTAGAAAAGAAATGCATGCAATGCAAACTGCACTGGCTGAGTCTGATGCTAAAATGGAGGTCTTACAAAAATATGAGAACGTACAAGAAGATAGTAGCACAGTTAAAACTTATGATAAGGATGGTAAAACAGACACAAAACCCACCGTTCAACCACTATCAAGACCCACCTTACCAGCACCCAGGATTAAACAAAATACTCCAGCAGCAACTGATCAATTGGTTACGTCTGCACCAAAGACTGAAATTAAAGACCCACAGGGACCAGTGCTCGATGGGCTATGCCAAGCCATCTCTCAGCAAGCCAACGTGACAGAGTATCTCGTGAAGAGTCACAAAGCATCTCGACTTCCTGATCTGAAGATCCAAACATTTACAGGAGACCCACTGGAATACAACTCCTTTATTAGGGCCATTGAACACGGGATTGAAGGCCGCACAGGTGGCAATCGTGATCGTCTTCAATTTTTGCTACAGTATACAAGTGGACAACCACACGAGTTGGTTAAGAGCTGCATCCACATGGAGTCTTCGGCAGGATATACTAAAGCAAAACAAATGTTAAAGGAGTTCTTTGGTGATGACTTCAAGATAGCGGAAGCATACATAAAAGAGGCTTTGGATTGGCCCACAATCAAGCCAGAAGATGGAGTTTCGCTTCAATCCTTCGCATTGTTCTTAACAGGCTGCTCTAACACAATGACAGATATTAGCTACATGGAAGACTTGGACAACACAGCTAATATAAAGGCACTGGCAAACAAACTTCCATATAAGCTCAAGGAGTCTTGGAGAAAATCCGCTTGCGACCTGCAAGAAAGAACAAAGAAAAGAGTTAAGTTCAAGGATTTTGTTGACTTTGTGAATCATCAAGTTAAGTATCTTCTGCATCCACTCTATGGAAACATAAAGGAAAACACAATAAACACGAAAGATCCTGTAAAACAGAACCCGAAACCACAATACTCAGAGACATTCAAGTCAAGAAAAGTGTTCACAACAGTCGTTGTGCCTCCCAGGATGGAAAATGAAAAACAGACAGTAGCAAAAACACAACCTGTCTCAGTCGACAGTTTCAGCAAACCTTGTGTTTATTGTACTGGAGAGCAACACAGTCTCACAGTTTGCAAGAAATTCAAGAGCAAGCAACATAAAGACAAGATTGGTTTCTTGAGGAGCAAAGGTTTGTGTTTTGCATGTTTAAAGCATGGTCATATGAGCAGCAGCTGCAAACAGAAACTTCAATGTGAAGAATGCTCCAGACTGCATCCCACACCATTGCACATTATCATCAAAGACTCAAGAGAAGAAGCAGGAAAGGACTATTGTGAACAGCAATCTGTTTCTAGTGCCCTTGTACAAACGGCTTTTGGAGTCACAGGGGCCGGTAAAGACGATTGTGTTCTTTCGATCATTCCAGTGTGTGTCAAGGCACAAAAAGGAACCAAAGCAGTGACAACGTATGCGTTTTTGGATCCCGGTAGCTCGGCTACTTTCGCTACAGAGTCCCTGATAAACCAACTGAACATGAATGGACGCAATGTAAGCATCTCATTGCGAACTATGGGGAATGAATCGATCGTGAACACGCGCATTGTGGCTGGTTTGGAGATCAGCAGTTTGGACAGCAACCAGTTTGTTGAACTTTCTGAGGTGTATTCACAAAAGGACATTCCCGTGACTAAGGACAATATTCCCCGTCAAGAGGATATTGACAGTTGGCCCCACCTAAAGGAGGTGAAAATCCCCACTATCCAAGCAGAAGTTGGATTGCTCATAGGAGCAAATGTTCCCAAGGCGATGGAGCCGCTTCAAGTGGTCAACAGCGTGGACAATGGACCATACGCCGTCAGGACTATATTAGGCTGGACAGTGAACGGACCACTCAGAGGTGGAAGTGACATGGTGGAGGCAAACACACTGACAGGAATTACTGCAAACAGAATCTCAGTAGCCAAGCTTGAAGAGCTCTGGCAGCTACAATTCAAGCAGGACTTTCCTGATGCTGGACAAGACGAAGACATCGAAATGTCTAAAGATGACCATCAGTTTATCAACATGGTGTCACAGTCTGCTGTACTTAAAGACGGTCATTACGACGTTTGTCTTCCAGTGAGGAAGAAATGTTTGTGCATGCCGAACAACAGAGCAGTTGCGGAGCAACGTGCATTGAACTTACGGAAGAGGTTCTCAAAAGACGGCAAGTTCTATGGAGAATACGTGGCTTTCATGGACGACCTGCTCAAGAAAGGTTACGCAGTGAAGCTTGATGGTGATGAGCGTGAACCTGCTGAGGGGCGAACGTGGTATCTGCCTCACCATGGAGTCAGACATCCAACCAAGCAGAAGTTGCGCGTCGTGTTTGACTGTGGCGCCAGCTTCCGAGGAATGTCATTAAACCAGCAGCTCCTACAGGGTCCGGACCTTACAAGCTCGCTGGTCGGGGTCCTCATGAGGTTCCGCCAGGAGGCTGTGGCGGTCATGGCTGACGTGGAGGCCATGTTCCACCAAGTCAGAGTGAGTAACGAAGACACAGATCTCCTCAGAATTCTATGGTGGCCCGACGGCAACTATGAGCTGGATCTCGTTGAACATAAGATGCTGGTCCATATCTTCGGCGCAACATCTTCGCCAAGTGTCGCCAACTTTGCACTTCAGAAATGTGCAACAGATTTTGCAGAGGAGTTTGGACAAGAGACGGCTAAAACAGTTAGGAAAAATTTTTATGTAGACGACTGTCTTAAGTCGGCTTCTGATGAAGATAGAGCCATCACTCTGTGCGCTGAGTTGAGAAGCATGTTGGCAAAAGGAGGATTCCGACTGACAAAGTGGTCAAGCAACAACAGGAAGCTGCTTAACTCAATCCCGGAAGAGGAAAGAGCTCAAGGGTTTCAAGATCTGGACTTAGATGAGGACAATCTGCCAATGGAGAGAGCATTGGGCATCCAGTGGTGTGCCGAATCAGATCAGTTCAGGTTCAAGATCAACCTCAAAGATCGACCACACACTAGGAGAGGCCTGCTTTCCTTGGTCAGTTCGATTTTTGATCCGCTGGGCTTTCTCGCTCCAGTAATATTGCCCGCGAAAAGAATCCTGCAGGATTTATGTCGGCAGAAGTATAACTGGGACGAAGACCTGCCAGACACTGTGGTCAAAAGTTGGAATAAGTGGATCTCAAGTTTGCCACAGCTTGAGAAATTTGGAGTTGACAGATGTGTCAAGTCGAAGCAGTTTGGTGCGCCAGTCTTCGCGCAGCTTCATCACTTTGCTGACGCGAGTGAAGATGCCTACGGAACCACAACCTACTTACTGCTGCGCTTTTCAGCTGGTGAAACTCAATCCATCTTGATCCTGGCAAAGACAAGGGTCGCGCCCTTGAAGTCCCCAACTATTCCCAGGATGGAATTGACTGCGGCCACAGTCGCAATAAAAATGGACAAGCTTCTGAGGAAAGAGCTTGAGTTGGAGCTTCATAAATCGATCTTTTGGACCGATAGCACGGCTGTGCTAAAGTACTTGAACAGTGAGAGCACCAGATTCAAGACGTTCGTTGCAAACAGGGTTTCAGCAATCCTGGATCACTCTCAGACATCTCAGTGGAGATACATCAACACCACTCTGAATCCCGCTGATCTCGTCTCAAGAGGACAGACTGTGGAAGCGTTTTTGAAAAATGAGAGCTGGCTTTCAGGACCAAGTTTCTTGCTCAGCTCACAAGACCAGTGGCCTAAAAATCCAGATCCTGGCATGCTGGATATCAACGACCCAGAGGTCAAAAGAGTGACTCAAGTGCATGTCATTCAGGCACAAGAGCTCGAGGATTCCATGGATCAGTGGATGAACCACTACTCTTCCTGGACAGCGTTGAAGCGTGCTGTGGGATGGTTTCTGAAACTTAAGGATTTACTGAAAGAGCTAAAGGAAAAGAGAAAGGAACTACAAGCAGTAGACGGAGAAAGCAGGATGACGGAATTCAAGAAAGCCGTTAAAGGAAAGTATCTGACTTGTGACGACTTGACTGAAGCAGAAACAGAAATTGTGAAGTATTGTCAGAAGCGAAGTTTCAAAGAAGATTTGGCTGCGTTAAAGGAGCATCAAAGAGTAAAGAAAAGTAGCTCACTATTTAAGTTGAATCCAGTACTCCAAGATGGAGTTATGAGAGTCGGCGGAAGGTTGAGCCGCGCGGCGATGCCTGATAACTCCAAGCAGCCAGCCATCTTGCCTAAGGATTCACATATCACAAGGCTTGTGTTAAGACACATTCATGACATTACAGCTCACGCTGGAAGGAATCACATGTTGGCTCAGCTACGGCAGCGATTCTGGATCCCTGGAGCCAATGGAGCCATCAGAAGGTTCCTGTCCAAGTGCGTTGTCTGTAAAAGACTACATGGAGCCGCAGGCAAGCAGCTCATGGCAGATCTACCTACATGCAGGGTCCTGCCAGACGATCCTCCTTTTACAAGAGTCGGCGTCGACTACTTCGGTCCGTTCCTAGTGAAAAGAGGAAGAGTCCAAGTAAAGAGATACGGCGTTATCTTCACATGTCTTGCTATACGAGCCGTGCATCTGGAAGTTGCATCATCACTCGACACCGATGCCTGTCTTAACGCAATCAGAAGATTCCTTGCCAGAAGAGGACAAGTCAGAGAGATGTATTCAGATAATGGAACCAACTTTCGGTCAGCCGACAGTGAGTTGAGGAAATCGATCAAGGAATGGAACACCAGCAGGATTGAGAAACACTTGCAGCAGAGAGGTGTTCAGTGGAACTTCAACCCGCCGGCAGGTTCTCACCACGGAGGCAGCTGGGAGCGGTTAATCCGTTCAGTCAGAAAAATCTTGAACATCACAGTTAAGGAGCAATTGTTGGACGAAGAGGGTCTCCATACCTTACTTTGTGAAGCTGAGGCGGTCATAAACAGCAGGCCCATCACAAAGGCATCAACAGACCTCTACGATTTAGAGGCCCTCACACCCAACCACCTGTTGTTGCTCAAAGTCAAACCTGAGTTACCACCAGGAGTATTTGATAAGGATGACCAATACGTTAATCGCAGATGGAGACAGATTCAGTACCTCGCGGATGTCTTCTGGAAGCGCTGGTGCAAAGAATATCTGACACAGCTCCAAGAACGTCAGCGATGGTCTTCACCTGGAAGAAACTTCTGTGTCGGCGATGTAGTGTTGATCGTGGACGATACGTCACCCAGAAATTCCTGGCCACTTGGAAGGATTGTGGAGACTTTTCCTGATGGCAACGGGCTTGTTCGTCAGGTTAAAGTGAAGACCAAGACCAACGAGCTTTGTCGCCCTATAACAAAGCTTTGTCTTCTTCAGGAATCAGAGGATAACTGATGGACTGTTATGAAGATCTCATCTTAAATGGGACTAAGAACAGCAAGCGTCTTTCAAAAAGTGATGTTATAAATGTGTTATAATAAATGTTATTCAGGCTCCTTTAATTTAAGTTGACACTTTTGGAGTAATTGTTTCAATGACATTGATAACAATTAGGGGCCGGTAATATAGGAGCCTAAATGCTATTTTTGGTTGATTAGTATTTGGATAATAATTTAAGTTTACATTTAAGAAGAGGTTGTTGTTAATTATGATAAAAATGGGTTATTTACATCATTTACAGGTGAACAGTTAATATTAATAAGTTACTATTTAATTCATTTCACTTAAAATGTGTGGATGTTTAGAGGTTAAAAAATCGCACATGTAACCTTTAATGCGGATTGATACGTGTGTGCGTTTTCATGTGCAGCAGTCAGTCAGGTCAGTCGTCATGGAGTGGAGCCACACAGTTTTTTGACCTCTGCCTTTACCTCTGCCTTTACCTCTGCATTTACTCAGTATTTTCTAGATACTTTGCTCTGGCCTTTTTTATTTTCATCATGCTGGATTGTATCTTGCTTTATTTTTGGAGTAAACAATGAAAAGGAACGAAAGAATCGTGTGGAGTTTTTCTTTTGCCTTTGAAGTGGATGTTACGAGGGACGAGAGCGTCAAGCTCATGGCTTCATTGATTAGGAACCTACAGACATCATCATCATGTTGACTGATTGTCACTGTGCCTCTCTCTGCTCTCTCCCCCTCTTTCTCTCTCTCAACCCTAACCGGTCGAGGCAATGGCCGCCCACTTAGATCCTGGTTCTGCCTTAGGTTTCTTCTCGTTAAAAGGGAGTTTTTCCTTGCCACTGTCGCCATGCGCTTGCTCATGTGGGAGTGTTGGATATTTTTTAATTAAATTAAAGAGTACGGTCTAGACCTGCTCTATGTATAAAGTGCCTTGAGATTAGTTTTGTTCCTCCTACTGACCACTTGATCCTCTCGCCTCTCGCTAGTTTCTCATTTGTGATGGCCCTGGGAAAAAAGTAGGTGCCAGGATGCAATAGATCACTTACATCCTACTACTCATCCCTCCCTGTGTATATTCAGAATGCAAGGCAGTTCCCACTGAAGCTATCACAAAGTCACCATGATGTCCCACTTTACCTGCTTTTTGGGCATACACAGACAGACACGGACACAGACCAATACACACACACATACACACGCACACACACAGCAGTCTACCGTACCATAACATAGATGCAGGAGCTTGGGAAAATGTTCTTCCAGGACACAGAGGAAAGGCATCCCCTTGTGCAACTTGTCAGATTTACTGGTGAAAGCAGGATCTGACAAACGTATGTCCTTGCAGAGCTGCTCAAAGTGGTTACGGTTCCCACTGAAAGCTATTATTTTCTCAATGCATGTCTCAAAGAATTTGCAGCTGACAGATTTGTGTAAAACACCAAATTTGGATTTGGTTGCTTTGAACTCCAAAGATATGTTGGACTAGCAGATACTGCCTCCCGGCTTATGCCTCAGCTCTGCCTTTTCCACTTCTTCTGAACCTTCTCCCTTCTCCTTCCCAACTTCCATTCACTTTACTCACTGTTCACTTTCTTCTCCTGTCTCACTGCCTTCTCCTTGTTCATTTCCTTCATTCTCAACTGTCACATGACTTCCCTCTTCAATTCCCTCACTGCTGGAATGTTCAAAGTCTTATGCTATGTTCAGACCAAACGCGATGAATGCGACAAAATCGCGCGACAAATGAGAATCTGTCGCACGAGTTTCAACGTGTGACCATTTTGTGACCATAATGTACAATTTGTGTCATTGTGCGTGTAGCGAGCCCGTCCATTTTCACTAGATAACAACAACATTGCTTCTTCAATCATCAACCATGGCTGAGATCACTTACTCTTTTCTCTCATATGTGTCCCTGAGGCTCCTGAAGCTCTTCCATTTCCTGTGACACACATCAACTGACAAAAACACACGTAAATGAACTGTTGAATCTATGCTGGGAGGGCCAGCTGTTTGTTTTTTTTCTTCTTCAAAACTTTATAAGGGAAAGCCAGCTGGGCTTTACGTCATGACGTATGTGACGTCGGGAGAATCTCAACGCTGATAGGCTATCGCGGCATCGCATCGCCCGGTGCGAATTCGCGTCTAATCGCATGTTTGCATTGACTTAACATGTAATCTTGTCGCGCGTCATCGCGCTTGATCTGAACCCACCTTTAGAGACAGAAAAATAAAGGCATTGTTACTATAAACTCTCCTGTAACCCCTTCACTCCCTCAAGATAAAAGTTATGTAATGAGTCATCAGTATTTACAGTATAACACCAAACTATGCAACTTCATAACACAAACAAAATGTTTGTTTTTTTCCTTTGGAAGAAACTTTATCATCAAATCTACAAAAATGTACACCCAGTTACCAAGAGTAAAATCTCAGTGAGCCAACAGTTGCTTATAATAACATCCTATTTCCATAATACTGTAAAAACAGGAGTCAGCAGAGCCATTTTGTAAATCTACAAGTGGAAACAGGGTGGAAACCCTAAACAAAATTACAGATCTCAACATAACAACGATATTTCCAGTTCTGGTTCATTGGTGACAATTTAGAGCATCTACGATACAAAGCTCATGACTTCATGTTACGTATTGGATATGCTAGGAATGATTTTTAAATGACAGGCACTCGTGGGCTCTATGGGGACATAAAGAACGGGTGTATTATGGGGTATAGAAGGTTATATTTCAGCGTTGATTCAATGGTAGTTTCATTGATGCATCAACAGATTCAATGTTGATTCAGTGTTTGTCTTCCATATCTGTGTTTAATTCCTAATGTACTCAGATTATGTGTCAAAAATGTGATCATGTCAGTGGTTAAAAATGGTTTATATTTTATTATGAACAAATAAGTTGTTAATAATCGATTGTTAACACGGCCTACTATCTGTTTACAAAATTGCTTAAGATTTGCATCACTAGTATATAGCTGAATTGAGCACTGTAGTTTATTAGAAACTAAAGGAGGAAATGACATGAAATGAAACTTAATTCACAGTAACTTGTCTGGCTTTGTTGGTGGATTTTATGAGGAGTTTGCATCACTTTTGTATTCTCTCTACTGCTCGTCTGCTCTCTGAGGAGGATACTTTAAAAGCCATCCTAACAACACAGAGGCTCATGGGTGCAACAGCCACAAGCAACAGTTCCATCTGGAACACTCATGACCAAGGCCAGCTATGTGAAGACATTCATAATTGCTTTACTTCCTCCAAAGTAACACAGGCACAAAGCCCCATTTGGTGCATCCCTAATCTTGACTAACATTATGTCTTTTTAATTAATTTAAGCAGCTTTGAAGATAGATGTGGGATTTAGCTGATCTGTCCCTCCCCTGTATGCCTCTCAAAAACAGCTCTGCCATAAGAACAGGAGAGAACTGCTTTCGGTTCAATTTCTCACATTTTATCTGCACAGTTTAATATATGGAGAGACTTATTTACGTTTTCCTTTTTAGCATTTGTCAGGGGACTACTTTACAACAGACTCTCCAGACACTTTTAAAGCCTATGAAAACAGTCTACTTTGACTACAGTTGTTTTCTGATGCAGCCATCTTACTAATGAACCAACAATGTCAATGATTTCTTCCACATATTGGACAGTCAATGTATATTTGACAACTTGTTGACACATACGTTGTAGAGGGAGCGGTAAAGCTGAGAGGAGCAGTAAACAACTCTGTGCTTCTGTTTCTACAGGAATCAAAACTGTGGTTGAATTCATGCAGCTTTCTGTGATGAGGGTAGAGTTTACCAATTAATACTCCTGGTGTGACCACCAGGTTAAGATAACATGTGATAATACTAATAAGTTCATTTACAGAAAATAACTAACACTGAAATTTAACACCAGCTATTTGTTAAAAGAAACTGATTTTACTTGCACTACAGTAAATTAACTCTTCTTAGAGTGACATTTGTCAAATCAAGCGTCATTCAATTTTGATGCAAAGCATGAGCAAAATGTGAGAGGATGCCAATGTGAAATTGCTACATAAATAGTAGAGGTATATCGATTCAGCAGGCTTTATAGAGGAGGACTAGTCCAAACCAAGTGTATGAGTAATCAATTTAAAACAACTTGGACAGAAGACAGTTAATTTCTACCCTCTTTTCACTAGCAAATTTTAATTATTTGCATTATAAAATTTCCTAGCCTGATGTGGAAGGGAAGCTGTATGGACTGGATTCTACCTCATGCTCACAGCCATTACCACTCACGATCAACATTTGATGGATATTCTCCCCCAAGACTCTAAATTATTGCCCTTTAAAAATCCCTCACCCTTATTAATATTGCTTAAAATTCATGGTACCTTTTACAGCTAGATTACCACGGGGAGCCACAGGCAGTCACACATTGGGCCAGATGCAAGAACCACTCATACGCACAGATTCATTCTTAAACCATGCGTACGAGTGATTTACGAGGATTTGCCGCATTCACCAATTTTCTCGTATTTTGGATTTTCTCTTAGGTACGAACAAAATTTACGAGTGATGCAGACCTGTCGTACCTGTCAATCACAACCAACCTGCAGTCCTCCAAAGCAATAAAACACGACTGTTACTGTCTAATGGCAGTGTGCCAACGATATCATGTCTTTTGGGGGAACTCGACATTTTCCTGGGGGGGGGGTGACATCATATACTATAAGCAAGATATGATAATCACTTAATGAACACACAACACCTCCACACGGGTACCCTCATCTCCAACTTCTTCTGCCGGCTTGCCCTGCGTTGTCATCCCGGGTGTTAGCAGGTCTGTGCTGACAGCAGTCCAGCAGCAGGTGTAACATCAGCAGTTGAGCTTCAGAATCAACTGACTTGGATTTTCTTTTTAACATCCCTGTATGCTGACTACCAGAGAAATGAATAATGTCGATCCGCAGGCTGAGTGTATATTATATTGTCAGTATTTTAGAGACCCCTGAGTAATGGGTGTGAACTACAGGGGATGTAGAGAAGGGGGGGAAAGTGTATACTATGTCCCGTTCATTAAATTGCACTTCTGAATCCATAATCATGATGACATTACTCTGTTTGTAAAATAATTAGGCTATTTAGTATAAAGAAGTAGGCTATTTAACAAGTTAGGTAGATATATCAGTCATTTACATTGACAATTGAAACTATGATATAATGCAAGCGTACAATATAAATACTAGCGGCCGAAACTACAAAGCAACTTGTCCACAGTTACTTTTCCACAATATAAACTGACTATTTATTAATAACTGTTATTCATTTAATTGAAATATTACTTATCGAAATAATAGTTTAACTCCCTGGCTGATGACATAATTCATCTCTCTTCTCGTCTTTAGTGCCATTTTCATGAATGGAGCTTCTCCACAACCTGCCGGTCGTCTGACCTTATATGGTATTTTGGGGGCGTCATTCATGTTTATTTACTATTCTCGGGAACGCGCGTTCATTTAGAACAGGTGGGATTCATCATGTTTACAAAGCTCATTTACGACTGTTTCCTGGTGATACGAGTGTTTGGTGAATCCGACGTGGCACACTCGTAAATTCCACCTCACGAGAAAAGTACGACAGATTTAAGAAGAAAAATATGAACATATTCTTGCATCTGGCCCATTGTTCTTCAGCAGCACACTTAGCTCATGTCCTGAAACCTGCCATCTAATTCAAGCATTGATGACATGGGTGTTTCAGTTCAAAATACTAATGTTTAAAGTCAGTTTTTGTACAGACGTGGATGAAAATATTGGTGTCTTTTTTTAAAACTAAATTTTTTCTTTAGTAAGTTGAAACTGGCAGAAGTATATGGTATCCATCATTCTATACGTCACACTGAATAAACTGAAACTGCTTTTGATTTACAGTTCAAAGACGTTTGAGGTTTTCAAGGTAGCAAAAAATAAAACAGCAAGTACAGTTCCCTAAAAGGCTTTTTATGTTCATTGGAGTGTCACCTATGCCCTTATATTAGTTATACTCAAGAATAATGCCAGTAACTCATTTTTTATTGTGATTTCTATGAATTTACCTGATAAAAAGTTAATTCTGTTTAACATTACATTTTGTTTAAAATAAAAACGTTTCTGTCAACTTCTCATAATCATATGGTTCTATATTTATGTTTGCAATGTCAAAAATATTACTACACAGAAAAAAAGATACACTTCACAACAGGTATATGAGTCCCATTCCATCGCAAACAGAAGGGGATAAACCAAAACCAAAATTTGAGATGTCGCATTTAGACAAAGAACCACAACAGAAACAAACTTCAGACAATGAAACAACAAAACAACGGTAGAAACATTCAGACAGAAAAAAACAAAACAAAACAAAACAAAAACAATCGAGTAAAACAAATACACGGTCGCCCATAAAGTTGGAATCATTTTGTTTTCAGACACATTCCTCTTTTTATTTTCTATTTATACACATCAGTAATCACCTTTGACCAGGTGCAATGAGATTGATCAATACAATTTTGAGAATATGCACTTTATCTATCAAGCATAAATCACATTTTCACAATCATTTCAAAAATATTTTATTCCAACTTTATGGGTGTATAAGCAATTTATATATGTAAGCAAATTAAACAATAAATAAAACAAGTATATGAGTGAAAACTTGTGCCATCAGTGCAGTCTGCTCACAGCTCTACCCACACATCCACAGTCCCTCACCTGCTGACCAAAGTTGTGATGGTAACTGATCACGAAGGAACCCCCCCTTTTTATTTTTTATTTCCCTCCTCCCACCTCAAACCCCGTCCCCATCCTCCCATTTATTTTGTAAATTAGCAAACAAAGTCTCTACACAGACTGTTGAGTTAGCTAACTGTTAACAAGCGCTAATGCTACGTTAGTAAAATAGTGAAAAGATGAGGGGAGTGGTTAGTTTCTATGTGGTTGTTACTGTAGAGAGGACTGGTCTGTTTATGGCTGACAGGCTCTTGGTTTGATTTTTGGACATAAAGAAGAGGAAAGTAAGTCATCACTGGTAGTAATCAGTTAACTTCAGCTAACTACACTTGAGTCTCTTATGGACAGGAGCTGACTCATTTATAAACTGGCTCATAAAACTGACAATTATTCTACTTTTTGAGGAGTAATCTTTGGCCTGCTGCCGAGGGCTTTGGCTCAATTTCCAGTTTCACAGACTGATACTTTACAGTCAGTTGTATTTACATTCAGTATTTATATTCAGTATCATTTGTTCTGATTATGAACATGAAAGAATAGATACTGCTCACTAAATAATTATCACTCCACCACCTCTCCTGACATCTAGGTGCATGAGAGTGAGTCAGAGACAGGTGCAGGATGCAGGGACAGTGCAGAGATCCTTTGCTGTGATGAGTGATGAAAGTCATACCGTTATCATACAGTTCCCTTGTGGGAATGGCGGGATGGTAGCTTGCTAGGTGAGACTTTAAATTCGAAGTGTTTCCTCGTTTCACTTGGATCTTTTTTAGGCAGATTTTACAAATTGCCTCATCTAAATTAGCTGGTTCCCCCTTTTCTTTTGGCTGAAAGCCGAAATGCTCCCAAAGGGGAGAAGTAACATTTGGCTTTGACACAAGTGTAGCTGCCATCTCTCCCGCTCTCACTGCCTAATGTGACGAGGTCGGGTCATGTTGGTCACGTGCGGTGGTGGCGGTGGCCCAACATGCACCGCGGTGGGCCTCTTAGTATCGCGGGGTTTCATTTTTGCAGTTATTGCGACAGCCCTAGAGTGATTATGAATACCGCCGGGTATAGCAGGCCAAACTTGATGCCTGGACATGAATGAAGTTGACGTTTGACATTACCAAAAGCAGCCCCCTTTTTGGTGATAGTGGACGTGTAGTCAGCAAAGATGTTGCTGACCACACGTGTTCTTACCCCAATAGAGGAGGAGAGAGTTCCCCCAGCTTGACGAAGAGTTTTGTTGCAAATGTGAAAATAATGCACTCTCAAAACAAATAGTCGGCGTGAATCTCCCTTTTTAGGCTTGTCCTGCAGCTTATGATGGGCACGATCCAACAGCAGCTTCTCGTCTAGGCGAAGTACCCCTTTTAACAGTTGGGTGATAAATTCACTGGGCCAGGACCACTCCAACTCCTCCAGTAGCCCCACCAGCCGAATAAATTCTTTCTGGATCTCCCTTCAAGGTCCTTGCATCAGTCATCTATATGTTTAGCCTTAACCATTAGCTTGCTAACTGTAGCCTCAAGCACAGTTATCCGGCCAATATGGTCAGTAGCTGCTCGCTTAAGCTCTAGCATAGTTTGTCCATGTTTTATGACTTTTTTTTTTGCAGCTGCTCTATCACGTCTCTCAGTTCTTTATGGACGGGGGAAAATTCCTGTCGAATAGCCGATTCAGGTAAGGGCGACGATTTGCCGTGGCCTCCTCTCACTGGCTACAGTTTTTGACGAGTGAAAGACATTTTGGTCATTCTGGTTGCTAAAAGTCACATAAAATAGATAATAAATCTCTGATCTGTGTCTTACAGCTATAAATGACCAGAATCTTACAGAAAGTTATTAAAAGTAACTCACATTCTGGCGTGCAGGTGGTCGAGTTGTTAGAGCACATGCCATATACACAACCGACCCCGGTTCAAATCCCTGTTGGAGGTCCTTTGCTGCATGTCACATCCCCCTCTCTCTCTCCCATGTTTCCTGTCTGTCTACTGCTTAATAAAGGTGTCTATGCCAGACAAAATCTTAAAAAAAAAAAAAAGTAAGTCACATTCTCAGGATCAGTGGGGAAACGCAGCGCTTTGGATCCCCCCCCCAATCTGAAGGTTCCTTTGATAGCTGGCAGTTCATTTAGAACTGTTTCATCCTCAGAAATCCAGAAGTACTTTACATTTGACTGTATTTTCTCCAGCATGGTGTATAGCTCCTTTGGGCTCTGGATGTCACCGCCCTTTTTGATGAAGTCATCTGCACATCATTTCACAGAACCACCAACCCCAATCGGGTGAACCTTTTCCATGGGACTTTTCTAAAAAAAAATTCAATTTGACCTGTTTAGCACTGTGCTCAGGAGGTAGAAATTCTTTGTATTTCTGACTGTGTCATCGCTCATGCAATGTAATGTGGTCAGGGATGGGTTTTTTTCCCTTTATATCATCCAAGACTGGCTTCAGATGAGCCCACACAGCATGATCATCATGCCGAAGGGACACTGACATAGGATTAGCATCCCTGTGATGGATACACAACACTTGTGTGTATAGTTGCTTGTGTGGTGGTACGAGGGAGACTACAGTTAGTACAAAAGATTCAACTTAGATACCTTATTGATTTGGAATGAGGGCCGACAACGCCACCCTGGGAATTCCACCCAGGGAATTTGAAATGTAAATTAAAAGTAATGAGAAGGCACAAAGGTATGTTATACCAAGGAAGGGCAGGAGACGTGGTTCAAAGTTTAACAAACAAATACCAATTTATTAGGTTGATGATCACAAAAATTGTTAAGACGTGACATTTTAAAGACTAAATTTCTAGGCTTACTGTGGCTGAGGCTTACCAGTAGGGAGGGGCAATCGGGGGAAAGGAAATCCATAAAAATGAACACCCCACTCATACGTGACACACACACAGGAAATGGTGACGTGCAACAACAACAGCAAAAAACAACCTAAACCCAGGGTCACAGCACACGAAGGGGAAACCACCACCTGGGACACCACTACTTCCACTGATGGCTCTCAGCAACTAGAAGGGAAAGGGCACAATCAGTTTGGCACTATACAAAAAATAAAACACACTGAACAATCATTATAAATGTAATAGATAAAAACATACAGTCACAGGCTCCCAAACAACAACCAAAAATAATAAACAACCTAAAACTGGAAATCAAGAACAACTATGAAACAAGAAGGATTAAACTTATTCAATTGGTGGCAAATTAACCCAAAAACCCCCAAAATTGTTAAAAAGGTCTCTGGCCAGAGATGCTAAATTAACAAATGAACATTGTCAATTATTTCATTAAGGTGAAAACTAAATGATAAATGAAGAACCAATTGATTCAAAAGAATAACACAATCAATCAAAGAAAAGTGTGTATGACCATCCATCAAACCGTCTCAGTCCTAGCAAACGTGCCCACGCGCGTCCACACACTCACACCAAAGCACACATACCCAGTCCGACCGGGCGACTGCCAATGAAGCCTTTTGTCTTTTAAGCTTCAACACTGCTCAACCTGATGCAGTCAGTTAAACTCGTGCCTTGCAAGAGCATCCAGTTTCTCATTCAAAATTTTGGCCAGATCGTACCATGTGTCTGTTTCTGTTTTGCATCACAGACAATGCAAGATAGTAACTCAGAAATGCTTGAGGTTTTCAGCAACCCACTTCGGTGCAACCTGTCAATGAGAAGTTTCACATTCTCATTATCACGACGCGCACACGTGTTGCGGTCATGTTCCTTTGGCTCTGTAATATAATGTAGTGGCTGTGGCTCAGGATGTACAGCGGTCGTCCACCAATCGGAAGATTGGTAGTTCAATTCCTGGCTCCTCCAGTCCACATGTCGATGTGTCCTTGGGCAAGATACTTAAACCCAAATTGCTCAAGATGGTTTCACTAATGGTGTATGAATGTGTATGAATGTGTATGAATGGTTAGTCTCCCTCCTGATGAGCAGGTTGGCACCCTGCGTGGTAGCCTCTGTCATCAGCATATGAATGTGTGTGTGATTGAGTGAATATGACTTCTAGTGTAAAAGTGCTCTGAGTGGTCAAAAAGACTAGAAAAGTGCCTATTTAAGTACAGTCCATTTATCATTACCATTGTCCGCATTCGCAAAAACTGTCAGCATGACAGCGAGAGTGCCTCATCCAACTCTGAATTGTACTCAGCATGGAGTTCTTTCAGAGATTTCATGAGTATGCACCTCAGAACCCTCTTCTTCTGCGTAACTGTGTCTTTCTTTCCTTAGAGAAAGTGACTATTTTCATCTCTACTGAGACATGCAATGAAGACATTTTCTTTAGCTCATATGGCCTGTTTTTTTCTCTTAGATCGCATTTTAATTTCCTTGACCCCAACATGGCCTTTTAAATGTTTATTTTTTTGTTCTAATTGTTTTAGTTTCTTTTCCTGTAGGATCATTTTCTTTTTTAGTTTTCACTTTTCATTTTGCAGTCGCTTGCAATGCTTTTTCACTTTCTTTGGAGTTAACGACTCAGATGTTTGCTCATATTATACTTGTACATGTTGTTTAGGGAGCTGCTCAAAAGAGTTTCCTTCAGATACTGGAGTTAAGTTCATCACCACATTCATTTGTTTGAATTTTTGACTTCGCCTCCTCTGATTTAATCTCCATTGTTTCCTCTTCTTTTCAGTGTTGGCATTCGTTAGTTCATGGATTGGTGGATAGCTAAAAAATTAGAAGAAAAAAAGTTACTTTGTCACAGAATAATATATGTTCCAACAGTGCAGGGCAGTGCAATGGGGAATGGCGACAAAAAGTCGAGACAGCACGTTTTTAAATATTTTTAAGATAAAATATGTTGCCCATTACTCTATACATTGTTCACAATTATGCCATGGGCCTTTATTTACATTTTAGGATGATTTTCTACATTTTAAAAACATTTTTATCATTATCATTTAATGAGGACATTTAGGGGACCCAGTCTTGACACCTTACTTGGGGTCCCCTACGCTTTCTTCCTTATTTGGACATGGGCCAAGTTAGAAGATGAGCAATGGGCCTCCTTGAAGATGTATGGTGATATTACATCCACGTCTTAGATTAAAATGATCAAACCAATTAATCCTTCTTAACTTTTACAGTTACACTGAAGGACATTTTGACACTTTAGAGCTCAATAACTTAACTTAGTACTTTGACACACACGTCTGAGTGAAAAGAAGGGTAAGGGTTGAGTGTTTTAATAATATATTTATACATATTTAACTTTTTTATTTTAAATTGCCTTTGGACAATTTAATCCCTATATTTAGATTCCTGTCCATTCCTGATACATGCCACAATAGCAGTGTCGTCCGAGTATTTCTGGATGTGGCAGGACTCAGAGATGTATTTGAAGTCTGCTGTGTACAGTGTGAACAGGAATGGAGCCAGAACAGTCCCTTGTGGAGCCCCTGTGCTGCTCATTAATGTCCCAGAAACACAGTTCCCCAACCTGACATACTGTGGCCTACCTGTCAGGAAATCTGTGATCCAGGAGATAAGTGTTCTGAAGCAATCAATGGATGTGACATCTGAATCTGAATGCATCATCCTCAGACACTGCAAATTTGTGTGAAAAATTATGATTCAATGACCACACACACGCTCACATGATAGTGACCCTCTTAGTGTAAGGATGATATTAAACCGCACTGAAAAACATGTCTTCTTTCAAACAAACATATAGACTAAGAGGGGTTCAGGCTGCAGAGAAAGGGGAGTGGCTATAGAATCCATAAAGCTTTATGGGGGTGTATTGAATGGAGACAAATTAAGCCAAAACTTCATGGCATTAGAAAACTGCATGGAGGGAAGCAAATCTGGGTGGCACAACAAGCCCCCTCCACACACTGAGCCCATCCCCCTTCAAAACAATCTGATAGGTGGGAAACTTGAAAAGAGAGTGCAGACCATAGACATATATACGTAGATGCCGCGTTGACTGCTGCTGCCGATTGGAGCGACGTGCCTACACGGCGGCCATCTTGGTACAGGGCCACTCGCTCCTGCAGGGCATTACGTCTATAGAGGAATGACGTGTTTGCACTATTAAAAAGTGATCATACATCTCTCAATTGTAATAAAGATAAATAAATAAAATTGCTCAATTGACCCTTCGCTAAGCCCCGCCCCCGCCCCGAAATTATAACACATTTCTGGAAAAACTGTTCGATGATATCAGAGAGAAGCTGAAGAAGGGTCTTCAGTATGCATTTGAGAGATACATCCACAATATCATCTGCTGGCGGAGTATAAATGTGTGTTGTTGTTCTGATCGCACTCTGGGAATTTCGCTCAGGTAGATCAAACTTAATACAGTACAGTCGTGAATCCCTATTACAAATCAGGATCACGCAACAACAACTACCCGATATGGATACTTTCCCACATAATCACCGGTTACCAGCGGAGATAGCCAGACCATCGGGGCCTAAATAAATTGTTTATTTTCAATAGAAATTACTCACAAGATATAACATTATTCAAGTAAAATACAAACTGGCAAAAAACAGTATACTTGTCAGTGTTTCAGTCAACTGTAATGATTTCAAATGTGTTCAAATCATCCTGTCCTGCCAGGGCACACTGCCCTCTGGGGAGGTGAAGAAAGTGGCCACGCTCTCTTTTACAGCACAGGCTTCTCTTGAGGCCCCGTTTCCTCCCATGTTTCTTACTGGAGCCATGTGTCTCCCCAGTTCCTCTGCCTCTTCCAGCAGCCGCACATTGTCACTTGGTGCAAGGAGGAAATTGTGCAGGATGTACGCTGCCACCACTACTGTTACCACATTTTTTGGGTGTAGATTAATCCTTCGATGGAAAATCCTCCAGCGTGATGCCAAAATGCCAAAGGCATTTTCAACGACCATCCTTGCTCTTGAGATTCTGTAGTTAAAAACCCTCTTTTTGCGTGTGAGGTTCTGTCCTGGGTAGGTTCTCATCAGGTAGGACTTCAAAGAGAATGCTGTGTCTCCCACCATGACATGTGGGAGATCCTCGATGTGAGCAGCACCAGGCAGAGAGGTTTTTGGAGGAACATGAATAGTGTTGTTCTCCATTCCTTTCCCTCTGTCTGAGCCTGCATAGATCCCACTATCAGATGTTCTCCCAAAGTCTCCCACCTGAATGCACCTGAACCGGTAGTCAGCATCCACTAGCGCCAAAAGCACGATGGAAAAAGTATTTTTGTAGTTGAAGTACTGACTACCAGAGAGGGGTGGTGCTGGAATGATGTCATGCTTGCCATCAAGTGCTCCCAGGCAATTTGGGAAGTTCCACTTTTCCCAGAAGCGTTGTGCTACCTCCTTCCATGTCTCTGTGGCCGGCAAAGGATGAAACTTCTTCATCAACACCTTTTCAATGGCAGCAAACACCATGTGAACTGAGTTAATCACAGTTGTGTGGCCAAGGCGGTAGTTGAAGGCTAGGCTGATAAATGAGTCTCCAGAAGCCAAGTACCTGTGAAATGAATAAACAAAAAAAGATTAATTGAATGTGTGATTTTTTTAATTAAATGTCTCTCTTTTTACAGGCGATCTTTGCAAGGCAAAACGGCGGTCACTGAGGGACAGCTTTGTCAAAAAGGTGCTTGCCAGCGGTTCAGCTGGAGGCACACAAAAAGAATGGAAATACAATGACATCATGTCATTTATTGTGCATCATCTAAACCCAAGAAGGTCTGGATGAAATTATTATTAGGGCCCGAGCACTGACAAGTCAGTGAGGGACCTATTGTTATTGCCAGGATTTTTCTCTTTTATTATTATTTTCGCTCTTATGCCGCCGAATGAATCGCATTTTTGGCGGCTTGAACATACATGAAAACTCATGAAATTCTGCACACACGTCACAGCTGGTGAAAATGTATTTAATTCAACGTGATTGGACGCAAGCGTGGTAAGGGGACTCGCTAGCGCCCCCTAACGTTGGGTCATGTGACCACAAATCCTCTCGGATCGGCATGAAATTTAAATATGTTACAGGTCTCATCGGATCATGGGGAAATTAATTTTGTGGAATTTTTTTACCAAACAGGAAGTTGTGCATGCGGCGTGGCATGCGGCGTGGCATGCGCCGATTTTCATTTTTCGAACACCGCTTTGAGGACTTTATGATGTTCACAGAATCATGAAACCTGCCACGTAGGTTTAAAATCATGAGCTCTTTCATCTGATACCACATTTGCCCAACATTTTGCCCCAACAGCTCAGTAGCGCCCCCTAATGCCTTTTCCCACCTAGGATGTACTGACAAACTCTAAAACTCACCAAATTGGACACACTCATCAAGACTCAGGAATATTATTTTTTGGTATAACCACAACCTTTTAAGTGCCAAAATGACTCTACAGCGCCCCCTAGAACATTAAAAGTTGCAGCCCCGCCTTCTACATGCACGTACATGAACGAAAGGATTCATATATATCATGACCAGACGCACAAAAAAGCCTCTTGGACCCATACCCTAAGTCCAATAGGAAGTCGGCCATTTTGGATCACAGGTGCATTTTTTCCGCCATTATCCCCATTTCCAGGCCTCGTACTTTAACAAACTCCTCCTGCAGTTTTGACTCCACAGACTTCAGATTAGAACTGTATCATCCTCAGACCTTGATTATGTAAACTTGATGACAGATTTTTCCTACGTTATACCAGGTGGCCGTGGCAGTCGTTTGTTTGTATAAACAAACAACTCCTTATAACTCCTCCATACATTGTCGGATGTTTATACATGCAGCACGTGAAATGTCACACCTGGTGAAGCCGTTTCAATTTCAACATCATTGGGGGTGGATGTGGCAAGGGGTCTCCATAGCGCCCCCTAACAGCAGGTCATGTGACCACAAACTTTCTCTGATCTTCGTGAAATTTACAGGACTCATAGCACTCATGGGTAAACCCCCAAATACATTTTTTCCAAATTTTCGCTCTAACAGGAAGTCGGTTATTGTTCATTTCCTGCGTCAATTTACCATTTTTCCAACATCGTTTAGAGGACTTTCCCGTCTTCACAGAATCACCAAACTGACCACATAGGTTCACACTCAGGAGCACTTTAATTTGAGACGCCCCTGGGCGTGGCACAACAGCTCAATAGCGCCCCCTAATGCCTTTATCCATTTTGTACATTTTCACAAACTCCTACACTCACCAAATTGTACACATACGTCAACAGTCACACATATTGACTACTGACAAAGTTTGGGATTTTTAAGTGAGAAGATGACTCCACAGCGCCCCCTGGAAGATTTCAAAGTTTAAGCCCCGCCTTCCATATTGACATAGAGAAATGAAATCGACACGGCCTATGTATTATGTCCAGATGCACAAAAAAGCCTCTAGGACCCATACCCTAAGTCCAACAGGAAGTCGGCCATCCAGGCTAAAATGTTCAATCTGGATGATTTTTATTATTATTATAGTTTTACGCCTTTTTGACAGCCTAAACATGCCCCAAAACTCACCAAAACTTGCAATCATGTCCGATCCGGCCCAAATTTGCTATTTTAAATATCGCGGAAATGGCTTACGCAAAAATTGATTAATAGCGCCCCCTAGAAAATTTAAAAAATCAAGCCCCTCGACTCAGATTGACGTAGACAAACAAAATTCGGGAAACACATGTATCGTGTAAAGACGCACTAAAAAGCCTCTTGGACCCATACCCTAAGTCCAACAGGAAGTCGGCCATCCAGGCAAAAATGCTCAATGTTGATGATTTTTTGGCCCTTCACCCACATTCCTTTGTGCTGAGAAGTCACCCAGACTCATTTGTGGTCTTAGTTTGCCATATAGTGGAGACATTAACCGCTGCACACAATGTTCACTTAAAGGTACAGGAGCAAAGACATCTACATGCCAGTTTTGACAGCCCTGCCACTGCCGCACGCACCGACGTGCACGTAAGGCGTTACAGTTGGGGGGAAACCGGGGGGGTGCGAGGGCCCTTCGACACTGCTTGCAGTTTTAATTATTTTTGTTGTTGTTGTAACTGTTATTAATACTACTATTATTACATAACATTATTATTATTATTACTACAGCTATTTTGTTTAATATACTATTCTTTCAAAATTCCAATAACAATAGCAAAATGTATTTACATGGCTTTGTAGGCTTCCTTTAAAAAACATTTTTAAAAAAACACTTGTTTTTGTAATTGTTTAGATTTTGTTTTAAATTAAGTAGGCCTACATAATTAGTAATATTACCCATGGTTGAGGTTGAATCAAAATTATCTCCACGACAAGGCAGATCAACAGGTCAGGTACCCCTACTACTCCTCTGAATGGATGTGTTGGTTTTGTGGTTATCTATATAGAAAGTACATCCCGATATATGGGTCCTCACGCCTCCCGCTGCCCGCCGGAGCCGGGCGGAGACGCAACACAGATGGAGGCGGTGGGAGTTGGCGGAGGACGGAGCCGGAACGCAGCGCAGCCGTTCCGGAGCAGATCCGGACCCGGTGGAATTTAGCAGTAAGAAAGACACATACGTCATGCCCGCCATCCGCTGTGCGCCGACCACAAGATGGGGCCCTTAGTCTCACTTTTATTCTCTAGCTTTTAATTGTATCTACAGAAAGTATATGTCCTAATACACATGCCTGTCTTTATGAAGCACTTTAGTGCAAAATGTGTTTGCTTTTCCGAGTGCTATATAAACAAAATAAACTTGAAGTTGAAACTCATGAACACTGGTCCTTTGAGCTGGATCACAGTATTCAAAATAGAGTGGGATGAAGAGATGTACCCTGATGTTAGGCCTGAACAGCAAACACCTCCACCTCCAGACTTCAAGACTTTGACGTGGACAATGTGGGATATCTCCAATGAGACCTACCACCGCAAAAGTGGTATGTACTGAAACAGTTCTGTGATTTCCTCAGATATTAATCTATGAAACTGCTTTTATAGAAGTTAAATACATGTTTTATTTGAGTTGTCCTGTGACTTTTTTTTTTTACTACCAGTGAGTGGCGATTTTACTGTTATTTTGGTCTTTTTCTTTCTTTGAATGAAGCTACACTAGCTCGCTTTGGTCTGTAACAGAGATAGAGTGTTTGTTAGAAATTTGGGCAGACGACTGACATAAGCTTCTACTTCTGTTTTATGGCATTTTGCATTCTAAATGTTGCATCTGGAGTTAAGTGGCTCATGACATAACCGTGCTCGGGCCCAGATCGTTATATACAATGTGAGCGCAAGCTAGCAGGGAAGTGGGGAGGGGGGACAATCGTGCTCCAACATGGTACAAGGCAACCAGGCCTAGTGTGAGGGCATCCTAAGGGCCTGATTTACTAAAGGTCTGCGTGTGTAGAAACGTGTGCAGACTTGACATCACCCGCAAAAAATGTGCAAGCTGATCTACTAACGCAGCACACTGAGGTTTGCATCTTTCAACTGTGTAAGATAATATGCACTGTCCATTTAGTAGTTTATCATAATGAATGTAATATGAGACGTTTTAACCCCAGTGTGTAAAATACAGGGAGGAGAAAATACTAATATGTTATTTAGCAAACACATTGTGATTTACCAAACCTGAAGGTATTATTTCTGACACTAACTGCGTCTATAAATAATACCTTTGAAGGACAGGTATTAACCTGCTGTTACTGTAGAGAGGAGGAGACGGAGGCACAATGACAGAATACACACAGGACAGAGTTTTTCTACCTGTGTTAATATGTTTGGAATATTTTTGGTTTTACTAACAGCATTGACTTTGTCACTAATACTCTCCCATATGTCGGTTTCTCTGGTAATATTAGTTGTTGTTATAACTCAATATATTAGTTAACCTCTTCCACTAGAACCTGATCACATTTCATTTTGTTCTTGCAGTTTTCTGCTCGTCCAAACTCTCCATAAAGACACAAAACCCTCGTTTAAATACTGCTGTCTCCACCCTGTTGCACCTGTTTTCATTTACACAGTTATTCTTAGTAGATCACCTGCAAAACGCACACAAACGAAACACACAATCTATTGCACCGTGCACGCAATTTAGTACCCACTATTTGGGATCTTAGTAAATCAGGCCCTAAGTCTGTTAGCCATGTTAACCGTTGTGCCTCAGTATTGTTTTAAGAAGTAATGTGTAACTAATGTTATATGGCGACTGTTTCGGTGTGTTTATTTTATTCCTACTTTAATGTGTAGGGCAGTAACCAAGGTAACCAGTAACCTTTTTTTTCTTTATAAAACTAAATAAACTTTGTTTTTCCAGCTCAAAAAAACTCCTGACAGAACATAACACCAGACCTCTGAATTTGTAGACATATTTAGTAATAATGTATAGGATTCAGCAGGCTAAATACTGCGAGTGAGTAAACTGTGGTCAATACCCCCTGTCTGAAAATGTAGGCAGTAGTCCACCAAGCAAGTGCATCTGTATTTTAAGCCAGGATACCTCATGCCGTCCCCATCTCTCCCATCTCTTCATCTTGGGTGGTAATTACCAATGGCAATCAGGCCTTTGGCAGACATAATTCCATGAATCTAATTAGCAGGAAACCTGATAAAGTGTCTCTTGGTTAGTTTTTTTAAGGGAGTTGATAACATGTGGTGTTCTCTTGGCCCAACTAAGCTTAGTCTGCAAAGAATTCCACTATATGTTTTCAATAGATTTTTTTTTATTTGAGGATAAACCTCTTAAAATACATAATCTTGTTCAAGAAAAAATATCAACAAATAAATTCACAAAAATAAGTGAATGATGATGACTTCTCAATGAGGACCATCCTGGACTACATTTCTGTTACATGTAGACTACTGTACTGAGTCAACAACTTCTTCCTGTTTCATTGAAAATTCCATAATCTCATTAGATTTGGGCATTTAGCAAATAACCATGGTTTTGTCTGTTTTAGCACATTTAAGACAAATGACTGTATACATAATGACCTTTTCAGTTGAGCATTTTCCAAAACAGTCCTTGGACATTTGATTTGTGTGTTTTTTTAAAACTTTACTTGACACAGTCTCCAGACAGTCACACGCAACCAGGCTGTCACTTCTGGAGACGATCACCTGCAGAGGCAAGTAGTGAGTTTGACAGATACAGTACACCTGTACTGTGGTAGCATTACCCTAGGGTTACGAAGGACAGAAGGTTAGGTAAGGGAGGACAGAAACCTCTTGATTTTTATCATGAATATAGACAGTGAAGGCAGGGCCTCTCAATCCAATTTTTGGATTTTAAGGAAGTGGTGTCAGAAAAGTTACCATTATAATGTTAATGGTTGTCACTTTTAATTTTGCGATGTCAGCTATTCTTGTGATGTGACGCACAATTCAGCAAGCTTTGGATTGTTCACCTACTAACAGCTCATGTGAGCTAGGTTTAGCCCATTGTGAGACAGGTTCATTTTACCCTACTGTTGATGTGTTATTATCAGTAATTCTGGTCAGTACAAAAGGATGCTCTAACTCATGCCGGTTCTTGGTGTGAAGCAAGGTCATAATGGTGAACCAGTATGTTCCTGGAGCACACTGAGGATATCTCTTTGACTGCGGCTGTTTGCTATCTTGGTGCACCTCAGTGAGAGGGCGGGTGCAGTAGAGGGTGTGGCAATGTCAATCCAGTAATGCCCTGCACTTTCTGTAACAATAATGAGCACTATGTAGCAAAACATTTTAGCCCATGCCTCACCAAAACAACTATTGCATACAAATGATAAATTATTTATTTAAAAGCTTCAGCACATGACCAAGACCAGCCTGTTAATGGAGCCACCTATGATCCAGCTATATTCATGTCAGTCATTTAACAAATATTAAGGTTTATCACACAGTATACTTAACCAATAGACTAAACATTGTTTAGGATCATGTCTCAGTGAGTTATTAATAATAATAAACCCATGGCAAAGTTAGTCAACCACTTTTGTTCACACTGAAATATTTCAACATCTAGTGGATGGATGCCATAACATTTTGTACAGACATTTATAGTCCCAGAATTTGTGTTGTTATAACTGTGTTGAACACAGTTGTTTCATCTGGCTCCACCAGCATGTTGACATTTTTGGGTCAAAGCAAAATAAGCAACCTTCAAAAATAAGGAGAAATTAATGTTATAACCAACCACTCTGATGTGTGTAAATCTGTGTGTGGTTATTCTGTAAAGGCCTGACATCATCAGATTGTTCAATGAAGGTAAACACAGTGAACAGCCATGCATAATGGAACTGCACTCTGGCAGCTGTGGATACAGATACTGTAAGAATCCCCCACCTTCATTTGTAAATCAATGCAGACTGATTTACTGTTTTTCCTGCTTGAAGTAAATTAAACGTTATTAAATACATTTGCTAAATACCACACAGACCGGCAAATTGAGTTTCAAGTTGACATTTTAGGTCATCCTCTGGGGATCATGAATAATCTGTACCAAATATAATTGTAATTGATATAAAGCTTTTGAGATATTTCATTCTGACCAACAAACAGACCAAAACTACTATCCGTACAGCGGTGCTGTGGCTGAAACCTAACAATTACTGAGCTTGGTTGTTAACAGATCCATCCTCATTACAACTTAGCAAACTACACTGGAGAATGGTGTGAGACAAAAGCTCTGGAAAAATCTAGTACATAGACTGTCAGTTAGGATTGAATGTTTCATTTAATTTCATTCTTGTAAAGAAATAACTGTAACTGACATTTTAAATGGCCAAAAATCATTGTTTTATTATAGTCATTGAAAATGAGTCCTCAGGAAAATCGAGACTAACGCCACACGTGATGCATCTTCTTCTGCAAACAGGACTTACTAAACCTTCTGAAACTGTACATGTACAGAAAAATGCAGGAACCTTTTGAAGCACTGGATTCTAAACATATATGGAGCAATAGAAGTATTTTGGCAGACCAGGCAAAGTGGAGGAGGAAATATCAAGCTGGAGAGAGAGAAAGAAATTGCACCTGATTAACCTCTGGCAACCCCATTTTCTGCTGTGGAGACTGGGTGTTGGACAGCACACAGGCTACAACCTTATAAGTCAGTAAACCCACAGGGTGACCGAGAGGTTCTCCTGACCTCGGCACCATCCACTGAACAGATAACAAGCAATGCACTGTAGGCAACAGTCAATTTACTCATAGACACAAATGGGGGGAGCCTATAGGAGAAGACACCTTATGCAGTATTCCTAAATGAGACCACATTGGGTTAAGACCCTTGCCTGTCCATCAAACTTGACCTGAGTAATTTCTATAGATATATATATATATAATCTGCTATAGATTAGATAGACAGACAGACAGACAGGTACGTAGGTAGGTAGGTCAGTAGGTATTGTCCGCAAAGGGCAATACACAAACCTATTCTAAAAGACATCGTAAAACAAAAGCAAGGCCTTCCACTGATTCTGTGAGTGTTTGTGTGTATATGTGTGTGCGTTCATTTGTGCGTGTGTGTGCCAACATGTCAAGCGGTTACAGGTGGAGAGGGCCAGGGAGCTCTGGGGGGCTTTGTTAATAAGTCTAATAGCAGAGGGGATGAAGCTGCTCCTGTTTGTTTTCAATACAGGGGCAGCATAAATCCTGCCAGAGGGTAGAATCTGGGGGCAGGAGCTGAGTTTTTGAGTTGAGTCCCTTTCAATTGTGCTTGCTTTCTTCACTGTAATTCACTGTCAGAGTTTAGATTACTCTCTGCAGTTTGGCTTTATTGGTCTCCCATACCAGGCCAGAAAAGTAAGGTCTAGGGGCTTTCTATATGGCAGATGTAAAAGCCGTGGAGGATGGGAGGAGCTACATCCAGGTCTCTCGAACCAGATGTGCTAGCTTTTGCCTCCCATGTTCATCAATGAGCCTTGGGCACCTATGACCCTGTTGCCAGTTTACTGATTGTCCTTTCTTGCACCACTTTTGGTAGGTACTGACCAGTGCATACCAGGAAGCCGCCATGAGACCTGCCATTTTGGAGATGCTCTGATCCAGTCATCTAGCCATCTCAATCAGATATCACAATCGGCCATCACGCTTGCCCATTTTTCCTGCTTACATCAACCTCAAGAACTGACCGTTCACTTGCACTATTCATGCACATTTTGTTGTCATGATTTTTTTGTGTTTTATGTATATGCACAGTTTTGACTTTTTAGGAATTTTCTTTGGACTTCACAGAATGTATTCTCAAAGTATTATATCCAGTTATACCATATATGTCTTGTGGACTTCATTTCTCTCTCTCTCTGTCTCTGTGATCACCTGATCACTCACCACTTAATGCAGAATCTGTATTAAGACCCACACTGTTCTCCTGTCTACATCGATATGATTATTGCTGCTTAGAATAATCTGTGACATCGCAATGACCTTGTAACATTGCAGATACATTTTCTGAAGGTAAAAAAATGTTGCAAATGAATGATAAAACATAATCTCCTCTAACATCAACTGTCTGTCTTTCTAAATGATTTACTGAAGGACATCACATACACATACAGAGTGAGAACATTTGCTTTTCAAAGTTGACAGTCCTTTTCATCACTTTCAAATACAGTGGCTACGAGTAAAAATAACTTGCATTTCCTTTGATTAAAGTAGCAGTAAATTGACCACAGTGCCTCTGCCAATTATTATTGTATAGAATACTGTTTCCTAAAAGGCTATTTTTAATTTGTTTCATTTTGTGTTATGTTTAATGAGGTTTATGCAAGCAACACGCCAAGTTAAATTCACATTTCCATTTTCTGAAAGTTGAAGCCATTGTGTAAGTGTCTTAAACATGCATTCCTTGTAATGGCCAACAGGGGCATTTCACTGGTTGCAAAAAGCAGTCTGGTTGCATAGAAGTCTATGAGAAAATGACCCTACTTCTCACTTGATTTATTACCTCAGTAAACAGTTCAGATATTGGACTGTGTCACAACCTGTGCACAGTATGAGATCAGTGCAGGTGACCTACCTGTCACCTGCAGAAGTTCTCTAACGACTCTGCGATTGTCAGCCTCACCACAGATTGGGACGACAGGGGGTACTAAGGAACTACCACAGGACTCTATAAACTGGTGCCTATGTCCATTTTTTTTTTTTTTTTTTTTTTTTTTTTTACAGTATATACATTTACATAGTGTGAAAAATCGAGGAACTGCTAATGGTTTTGGTGATTCCCTCACCCTTCCTCTTGAGACATTAAAAGGACAGAATGTCCCCTGGACCATAACTGAACTATGATAACATAGCTCAAAAACAAATAGCTGTGTTTTCATGAAATGGGTAGTTGATGTTTATGAACCCTAGATGAGGAACCCTAATGTGTTGCATAAGCACCACCAGCAGGATCATTGCTTGCAGCTGCTAGCAGGGCTCCCCACTATTAATTTCTCCACACAATGTCAGATTTTATTGTATGTGATAAAAAAAAAAGTCCATCACTGTCATGCTGTCATATTTTCTTATTCTGAGCCACTCTGATAACCATGTTGTTTGTTTGAAAATTAAAATGTGATGCATCAAGAACAAACACAGCTGCTGAACAGCTGATAATGTCAGCAAGTATGACAGCAGGTACAGAACTTAAACAAAACATGTGGCACAACCTTTGGGAATATATACAGTGGGTGTGGACATTACACTCTCTACTAATACACATAGAAACTCATACATGCATCTCCAGAGGCAGAATCAGCTGCTGGCAAATGCTCATGTCACCAGGATGCACAGTGTTCAAGAGAAAGAGGGAAAGAGAGAGACAGAGAGAGAGAAAGAATAGAGGTAAACTTGTTTTTTTAGCATTTAATTTTATTTCTGCATGATTAAACAACCTAATTTACACAATTACATCAAGTATTAATTCATTCAAAATTAACTAATTTCCCTAGGCAGCTTCACTTATCAAAATTCCATTTTTGTCTCCCCACTTTTACATTTGATACATTCACCTGGGTTGCCTTAAGTTTTTACTGTGGACTCACAGAAGGAAGCAGCAGGGAGGATATGTGGCATGTCTTTTCCCCTGGATTGAGTCTCTCAAGCACAATATAGGTTTCCCTCTCGTCTTGATGGAGGGGCTGTTTGGGCTGTATGCAGCGTGAAAGGGAGGCCTACAGGCAACCCTAAGGCCACCTTCAGACCAAAAAAATCAATGCATGAAAAACAGCAGCCATAAACATTTAAAGCTAATTTGAGGATTCAGCAGTCTGAGCCAGTCATATCAAATGGATATATGACATTTACAGTCTTTGTGTCTTGACAGACAGTGATTTCTCTGTTGAGCTGCAGTGAAAGGATTGTAACAAAAAGAGGGAATCTGTCACTAAAAAGACTGAAAGATATGCACATGATATGCCCTGCATGTAAGGGAAGAACTCACATTTCATGTTAACAAAGGTTGTCTATGTATTCTACTGGATTTAAGGTCACGTTATTTCCAACTGCCAGTTTTGCAGGGGAATTTCTTCGCCTCTGAAGACCAGACTTAAACAACTTAAGCAAATTACATTTACACGAGCCACAAGGAAAGTTGCAGTGGGGAAAATAAATTTGACTTAAGCTTTATAGACATCTAAAAGACATCTTATATATAGTAGATTAGTGACACAACAAAAATATGTGTTCTGATTTGAAAACGAGGAAATCTATAAATATGGAGATATAAGATTTCAACTGATAAAAATACAGTATGTTATATTTCTGTTGATTGACAATATAATTGTCAATATATATAATATAATAAAATTGTCATGGAGATTGCTCAGCTCTCATCACATGACCCAATATGGTGAATTGGGAGGAGCTTTTTCAGCTTTTTTCATTTGCCTTTTTATTTTTTACTGCAGACAATGTTATTGACTCACAGTTTTTTTTTCTCTTCTACAGTTTGGAAACTTGCCTGATTAAACAACTGTATTCTGATGTCCATATCTGATGTCAGATACGTTCTGTGATACATGAATAACATTACTGGTAATATTCATGTAGCCCTGTGGCTCTTATTTCATTTATTTACAGAGATTAAAATGTTTTAAGTTGATAATAAATAACAGTTCATAAGGCATAAATATGTTTTAAAAAAATGTTGGATTATAACATGTAAAACGTCATTCTATGCACAGTTAAAAAGTCAGAGATACAAGTGTCTTGTTAGTTTAAAAGCAATTCATAGTTGGTTGTTGGCACAGTGAGCAGGAAAGTGTTTACTTTTGGGCAGTGGAGCATCTTCTCCTTCTCTCATCTTTGTACCCTCAGTCCTTAGCCAATCCTGTCCTCACCTTGATCAGGTAGGAGGTGTTTAGCGTCAACTACGGCGCATCAAAGATAGTTACGGCAGAGCCATTTTATCGGCGTCAAGCATAAGAGCTAAGCTGTAAGCTGTATATTAAAAAATAAAGTAAAACACTCTAAGCTCCCAAGACTGACGAAGAGTCGTCGCGTGGTGGAAGTGTGTGTACTCTGAGAAGCTGTCAGAGGACTGGACATTTGCCATAAGGGAGAGAGTGAGGACCGGGAAATCCCTGGACCGTGAGAGAGACTGTAGCCGCTAGCTTCACCCTGGCCGCTGAAACCTCGTGCCCTCGTGCCCTTTTCCCCCATCCTCCACTCTGACTGTTGGATCTGTAAGTACTTGTGCACGTGCCTTTTAGTTGTGCTGGTTAAACCCAGTGAAGCGGCCTTTCGTTTTTGGCCTCACCGCTCACGAGCATCGACCGGGCCTGCAACGTGTTAACTTAATTTGCATTTATTCTATAAGCCCGGTGTGAATGTGTGTGTGAGTGTGGGCTGTGGACATTTTAGCTTATGGTCATTTTCACCTTCTTGTGGGTTATAACTGATTGATTGAAGGTCACAACTGTGATATCAGCATATTGTTTTTGAACATTGTTACCAATACACATCTAAAGGTCAACAGTGAATCAGTTAATTGTGTAATAAATAATTATTGTTGAAACTACATCTGTGTTTTAATTATAAGGTTTATTCTTTGTGGTCATTTAAAATACAGGTTAGTTGTTTACTTTAAAGGGAAGTACCTAAATGTGTGTTACTTCTTACATATTATTGGAGGCACCGCCAAATTATTTCATATTCATATTTAGTTCTTTACATGCATGCTGCGCCAAAACCAGACGAACTCAGGTCCCGTTCCAGTGTACTACAACACCCCAACAATTGTCAAATAATACTCATTAGCTACCTGGGGCTGGGGTTACAATCAGACATTCATTTTACACATTACACGTCTAGTTGCAATGCTGTTTGCAACTAAAAGTAGCTAAAACAGTAGCCTCTTTTTCACCAAAATGTTCAGTAATATTGAAGAATATTGTTTAAAGAAAAATTCGTAATGCAATGCCACTTTGCAATTCTATTACTAATACCTCCATTGCAGGATGACTACGTGCAACTGAAAGTTCCACAAAAGCAACTAAATAATCCTTGATTTGACTTCTCTTTTTCGCTTCCAATACTTCCACATATGCACAATTTATTGCTAATCCTTGTTTGCTTTTATTTTGGTGGGATTATTTTTCCCCACAGTGTTATTGATACTTTTGATTAAGTAAAGGACTTTAATACTTTTTCCTCTACTGCTGCTTTGTCTATGTTGTGCACACATACACACACATTAACACACACAAACAGGCACAAATACTGTAAGTGTTTGTCACAGAAGGCCTTTGGCAGCAGCTGACTTCACCCTAGACTGTTTTGTGGACGAAGCTCAATATGATGCCACGATGGGTTATGTTGTTCTGAAATATGTGTTAGCCTATTGCCCTCACATTTGCATAACAATATCAACTGTTTTAGAGACGGTGCTCATACATACTGAAGCACTACTTAAGGCTGTGTAGGCGTGCAGGTTGTGCACCCTCTGTTAAATGCTTGCCTGTTTCAGCCTTTATGAATATATCACCTATTGAGAGTTATATAAACTCTCCAAACTCTTCCTAGTGCCTCCATAAGAACATGTATCTTTGTAATCATAGTCGGGGGTGGATCAACAGGGGTGGCATAGGGTGGCAGATGCCACCCCTAAACATGCCTAGCCACCCCAGCAGCATCTACAGGAGCTACCACACAGTGTACCAACCTGCTCATCAGGAGGAAACTAGCCATTCATACACTGTTGGCACAGCAACGGGAGCAATTTGGGGTTAAGTATCTTGCCCAAGGACACATCGACATGTGGACTGGAGGAGCCGGGAATCGAACCACCAATCTTCTCCGCTCTACCTCCTGAGCCACAGCCTCAGGAAACAGGGAGAGAGAGAGGGGAATGACCTGCAGCATAGGTTCTCTGTGGCATGCGCTCTAACCACTCGACCACCAGAGGCACTCTACAACATTTTCTTCCACCCGGCAACTTCCTGTGCAGCTTCTCCAGGGCTTGGCCGCATGGGGCTAATAATCCTGCCAAATGTATCAGGTTTCCAACTTCCACAAGAAATACAGAATACAGATGGATAGTGGCAGGTTTTTTTGTCATGTCTGAATAAAGCCGTATGGAACATTAATATAGAAAACACCTCTACCTGAATGATAAAAAGTCATCAGTGGTTAACAAATAGATGAAGAGATGTATATATTCCTTATCTGAAATGAGATTTAGTCTTCAAGTTTAATTCCCTGGGGTCGGTTTCACAAACCGATCAAACTGATCTGTAGTGTTATGCCAGTCTTAACTTTGCTCTTATATGAATTTAATGCAAGTTAGACCGTTTCAAAACATAAAGACTGAGTTATAAAAGGCTAAAAGGTTAGCCATCTACACAGGCTAACTTTGACCAAGGAGCCATGTTTCCATGGTAACAATAAGTGTTGGTGCCATATGCTGGGATAGTCGGGTTTGTGTTTGTGTTTGGCCTCAGCTGTCAGTTTTGCACCTTTCATGCACGTCACGGGGGGGTGTGGTCATGGAGCAGTGATTGAGTGATTGAATGAATGGGCATATATTCACCTGTTTACCGCGGCGGCGGCATGGAGAGGGGGTGAGCAGGGAGAGCGTATTTTTTGTTGACCGCTTAATCTAACTACAAACTGAGTACCTGAACATCTTGCCGTGCCTTGCCTTGTTTGTCTGTTTGTTTGACGTTGGAAATAAATACACACTCAGTCGGAAAACACGGAAATGGCTCTGTTGTTTATGTAGCGAGTCAGCAGTGCAATGCTCCCTCACTTAGCCTCTCAGTGACTCCGTTTTCTGTTTTGAGTCACTATATTTTGTCAACAAAAAAGCGGCTACTACACCCAGACGGCACACTTGGAAACGATCACGCCACACGGTGCATCACTGCAACGCCAGACTCATCGCAACGCGTACTTCAGACCGGTAGGCCTGTATCACTCGCATTCATTCATGCTGTGTATGTTGGATTGAACGCAGTTCGATTGACAGCGCGTCCATTGGGGAGCGCTGCCCGCATGCGAAAGTCCGCTGAGACACGCTGCTCGTTGAGAGTGAATATCTGTGGTGTTCCTTTTTCCCCAATACCTATGGATGTGAAATAAATGATCTGTGGAAAAGGGAAAAATTATGCTGGGTGTATTGTTGATTCACTGCGCAAATCACTGAGCTGCTGAGCTTAAAAAAAAAAAAAAAAACCCCGCAATATGAGTGAAACAAAGGAAAGAGTGGAAAACAATGAGTTTGAAGCAGTGGATGCCAAAAGAAATGTCAAACTCACTGCAAAAGCCTTGGCAAATAAAGTTGAAGATCTACAAAAGGAACGTAAAACTCATGTGAACAAAATAAAGGGCTTAATACCTGCAATGAAAAAGCTTATGAAACAAAAGGAAAATGCACAGGAGTTGAAATCTCAGTTGCAAACTCTCACTCAGCTCCTTGATACTGCTGTTAACCTGCATCAAACAATAATTCCACTGTTACCTGAGGATGAAAAGGTTAGACAGAAGGATTGGTTCTCAAGCATTGAACATTACAGCAGTACATTTGAGAATGATGTGATTCAGTGGTTGGAGGAAAAGGAACATGTTCCCAACCCTGTGGAAAATGATTTGGTTGCAGCAACAAAGGATGTGTGTCACCTTCAAATGGATGATGCCTCACAGGCAGCAGCACAGGACAACACAGGCCCCATCACACTTTATGGAGGCCTACAGGATGATGTGAAACCAAGTGATAGCATATCAAATGTGCAAAGCAGACGATCTGCAAAAAGTGCTGCAAGTGGAAAAAGCTCTGGAAGTGGTAAAAGGTCCAACGTATCAGGGACTTCTTCTGCTCGCATCAAGGCAGAAGCTGATTTGGCTGCACTGATGGCACGGCAAAAACTTCTACAGGACAAACATGCACTGGAAGAGGAGGAGGAGCAAATACGGAAACGTAAGGAAAGGCTCAAGCTGGATGAAGAAATTGCTGCACACTCTGCAAAAGTGAGTGTGCTAAGGGCTGCTAGCACATCTGGTTCTAAAAACACTGTAACAGACCGGTCCAATGCAATGAATTCTTACCTTAAAAACGAACAAGGAAAAACAAAGTTCAATATTGACGCCGCTCCTTTCATTCCTCAGAGGCTGGAAACATCTAAACAGCAATCTAAAATCATGGACAGCAAACAGGTGACAAGGCCTAAATCAGACAGGCTGACCCACGCGGCTCACTTTCAGCCTCCCGCTTTAAAGCGCCACCTACCTGAGTTTAATCTTCAGCCCAATGCTCTTAATGATCAGATGCATCATGGAAACATTCTCAACGTTGGAGGTTCAGCAAGCAGTGGGGAGCAAAACAATGTTGTTGATATCATGAAAAGACAGAATGAAATAACAACACTACTGATACAACAGCAGCAACGAGCATCCTTGCCTAAAAGAGATATTCAGGTGTATGATGGTGACCCATTGCAGTTTCATACATTTATGAGAGCCTTTGAAAATGGTGTTGAAAGCAAGGCCACCAGTCATAGTGATTGCCTGTACTTTCTCGAGCAATTCACCAGAGGTCGCCCAAGAGACCTTGTAAGAAGCTGCCAACACATGGATCCACACAGGGGCTACGCTCAGGCCAAAATCCTGTTACAAGAACATTTTGGAGATGAACAAAGGGTTGCAGCTGCTTATATGGACAAGGCATTGTCGTGGGCCCCGATTAAATCAGAGGACGTGAAGGCGCTTCAAGACTACAGCTTATTTCTCAGAGGCTGCTCGAATGCAATGAACGAGGTGCAGTATATGTTTGAAATGGATATGCCTGTTAACATGCTGACAATAGTAAAGAAGCTGCCTTACAAGCTAAGGGATCGATGGAGGACAACTGCTTGTGAAATACAAGAGAGACGTAACCAAAGGGCTACATTCAATGATATTGTCCATTTCATCGAAAGGCAAGCAAGGATTCTAACAGACCCAGTATTCGGGGACATTCAGGATGCATCACCAGCATTAAACAGAGGCATGAGTCGAACCAACTTAAAACCTAGACCTAGGCCAAAGGGAAGTAGTTTTGCTACAACTATGACCACTGTACAGAACAATTACACAACAACAAAGGGAAGGAGACCAGACACGACCTCATCAGTCAAGAAAGTTTGTCCGTTTTGTGAGGGTGGACACACTTTGGAGTTTTGCTCTCGATTGGAGAAAAGGGCTCACGCCGAGAAGATCACTTTTTTGAGGGAAAAGGGAATGTGCTTCGGCTGTTTGTGTATAGGACACGTCAGCAAGGACTGTCGAAAGCGTCTCTCATGCAAAGTGTGCAGTTTGAAACACCCCACACTGCTTCACATCCACTCAAAGGAAAGGGATCCAGTGAGAGAGGGAGAACCAGGCGCCGCAGTGGGCTGTGCTCTGGTATCCAATGGGCTTACTGGGGCTGGTGGTCATGACTGCAAGCTTCCTATAGTTCCAGTACAGATTAAATCCAAGAAAGGTAACCATGCAGTGGTTACTTATGCCTTCTTGGATCAGGGTAGCACGGCTGTTTTCTGCACAGTAAATCTGATGAACAAGCTCAACCTCTCAGGGAAGAAGACACGAATTCTCTTGCGGACAATGGGTCAGGAGAAGGTTGTTAATAGCTATGTGATCACAGGACTGGAGGTGGCTGGCTTGGATGGGGAGACATACTGTGATTTGCCCAATACCTATACCCAGGAGTGTATGCCAGTCCATAAGGGAAACATTCCATGTCAAAGGGATCTTAGGAGGTGGCCGCACTTGAGAGATGTTCACTTACCTGACATTGACTCCGAAGTTGAGCTGTTGATTGGAACAAATGTACCAAAGGCACTGGAACCACTACAAGTCATCCGTAGTGTGGAGGATGGACCTTATGCCATTAAGACTATTTTGGGCTGGACTGTTAATGGACCACTGGGGGGAGACAGTGGTGATGGAATGGATGTTGCGACCGTTAACAGAATCTCAGTCCTGAACTTGGAGGAGCTCTGGCAGCAGCAGTTCAGAACAGATTTCCCAGAATGTGGCTATGATGAACAACCTGGTCAGTCAAGAGAAGATCAAAAGTTCATGAGGTTGGCCCAGGATTCGGCCAGACTTGTAGATGGCCATTACCAGATTGCATTGCCCCTGAGAAGTTCTGTGAACATGCCAAACAACAAGAAGGTTGCCGAGCAGCGTGCCCTAAACCTAAAGAGGAGGTTTAAAAGGGACTCGTCATTTCAACAGCAGTACACAGATTTTATGAATGACATGGTCGCCAAGGGATACGCAGAGCAAGTACCTTCAGATGAGCTGGCACGTAGTGATGGAAGGCTGTGGTATATCCCACACCATGGTGTTTATCACCCTCAGAAAGGAAAAATCCGTGTGGTTTTTGATTGTGCAGCCACTTTCCAGTCAACGTCTCTCAATGCTCAACTGCTACAAGGTCCAGATCTCACTAGCTCGCTGATTGGCGTCCTGGCCAGATTCAGGAAGGAACCGGTGGTGATCATGGCAGACATAGAGTCTATGTTTCACCAAGTAAGGGTACCAAGGGAAGACGCTGACCTATTGAGGTTCCTCTGGTGGCCCAAAGGTGATGTCACCCAAGACCTAGTGGACTTCAGAATGTTGGTACATCTTTTTGGTGCGACCTCCTCACCAAGTTGTGCTAACTTTGCATTGAGGAAATGTGCTGAGGACAACGAAGAACAGTTCTGCCAAGAGGCCATTGAGAAGCTGTTGCATTGCTTCTATGTGGACGACTGTCTGGTATCGACAGCCAGTGAGGAAGAAGCGGTGGCGCTGTACAGTGACTTGGTTTCTATATGTGCCAAAGGAGGCTTTAAGCTGACAAAATGGATGAGCAATAGGCGTGCAGTGATGGCAGCAATCCCAGGAGATCAAAGAGCAAAGGGCATAAAGGACTTGGATCTGGACCACGACCTATTACCTGTGGAGAGGGTGCTTGGGGTGCAATGGTGCATTCAGTCTGATGCCTTCAAGTTTAAAATCCTGGTGCAGGACAGGCCTGTGACGAGGAGGGGGATCCTTTCTGTCATCAGTTCGATATATGATCCTTTAGGAATCCTGAGTCCCATTGTCCTCTCTGCTAAAATCATCTTGCAGGACCTGTGCAGGCGGCAACTCGGCTGGGATGACCCTATACCACCATCAGCTGCACAGGAATGGACAAACTGGTTAAAAGAGCTTCATCAGTTAGAGCACTTCCAGGTTTCTCGGTGTCTAAAGCCCCCAGATTTTGGAGAAGTCACTGTGGCACAATTGCACCACTTTACAGACGCAAGTGAAAACGGTTATGGTGTAGTGACCTACCTGCTCCTGCAGAATGCACGTTCACAGGTACATAGCAGCTTTGTCATGGGAAAGTCCAGGGTGTCTCCTCTGAAGTCGGTCTCAATACCTCGTATGGAGCTCACAGCTGCTACCATGGCAAGTCGTCTGGACACCTTTTGGAAAAGGGAGTTGCGCATGTCATTAACAGAGTCAACATTTTGGACTGACAGCACCTCCGTGCTAAAGTACATTAAGAACGAGACTTCAAGGTTCCGTACCTTTGTCGCCAACAGGGTCTCAGAAATACTCAAAGTGTCACAGCCATCTCAGTGGAGGTATGTAAACACTCTAAGCAATCCTGCAGATGTGGCCTCCAGAGGGCTGAAGGCTGACACATTCCTGAGGAGTGAGACTTGGTTGTCAGGACCTGCATATCTTCTGCATCCGGAACAGGACTGGCCTGTGAGTCCAGATTGTTTGGGTGAACTTCTTCCAAATGATCCAGAAGTCAAGGTCAGTGTTGCAGTGAATGCGGTGCAGATCTCAGAGGATGTGGATGCAACCACTCGACTAATCCATCATTTTTCCTCTTGGACCTGTTTGAGAAGGGCTGTGGCTTGGGTTATCAGGCTAAAGAACTTGCTGCGGTGTCTTAGCCAGAGGAGGAAATGGTCTGACTCAGCAGCCACTCAGTCTGAGCCATGGGAAAAACAAAGATCGTCCTCAGAGCAGGGAAATGGAGAAGTCAAAGACCTCACATGGAGAGGTTTCCTCACAGTAGATGAGTTGCTGGATGCTGAAATGGAAATCATCAGATTTTGCCAGAGGAAGAGGTTTCCCAACGAACTCTCTAGTTTACAGAGTGGCGGAAATGTGAAAAAGAATAGTCACATCTCCAAACTCTCTCCTGTATTGGAGGATGGTATCCTGAGGGTTGGTGGACGATTAAGTAGGGCAGCTTTACCTGAAGATGCAAAACACCCTGCTATTCTGACCAAAGAGCTCCACATTTCAGACCTTCTCCTGAGGCACATACATCAACAGGTTGGTCATGGAGGACGCAACTACATGTTGTCCAAGTTGCGTCAAAGGTTCTGGATTCCAGGGGTTGGCACAGCCATAAGGAGGATTTTGTCAAAGTGTGTTGTTTGTCGGAGGCTGCAAGCTGCTCCAGGGTGCCAGCTGATGGCTGATCTTCCTGCTGACAGGGTCTGTCCAGACGAAGCTCCATTCACCAGAGTCGGCGTGGATTACTTTGGACCGTTTGAGGTTAAGAGCCGGAGGAGGGTAGTAAAAAGATATGGAGTCATATTCACCTGTTTGGCAATACGAGCTGTCCATATCGAAGTGGCTCCTTCGCTGGATACAGACTCTTTTATCAACGCACTACGACGATTCATGGCAAGGCGTGGCCAAGTCCGGGAAATTCGGTCAGACAATGGAACAAATTTTATTGGAGGAGAACGTGAGCTGAGAGAGGCCATCAGGGGTTGGAATCAAGCTCAGATAAATGATGTTCTTCTTCAAAAGGAGGTAAAGTGGGTTTTCAACCCTCCAGCTGGATCACACCATGGTGGCGTCTGGGAAAGGTTGATCAGATCCGTGCGGAAGGTCTTCAATTCCATCTTTAAGGTGCAAAATCTTGATGAGGAGGGACTGCACACTGTCCTCTGTGAGGTGGAAGCCATCATTAACGGTCGGCCAATCACCAAGGCTTCAACCGACCCTAATGATCTCGAAGCTTTAACACCTAATCATCTTTTGCTGTTAAAAACCTTCCCTTCCTTGCCACCAGGGGAATTTCAAAGAAATGACATCTACGCTCATCGACGCTGGAAGCAGGTCCAGTATATGTCCAATCTATTCTGGAAGCGATGGACTAAGGAATATTTACCACAGTTGCAGGAACGGCAGAAGTGGACAGGTATCAAGCGCAACTTTGTGGTAGGAGACGTCGTGCTTATCGTGGATGAAACAGCACCGCGGAACTCGTGGGTCATGGGAAGGGTCATCCAGACCTTTCCAGACAGAAGAGGATTTGTGCGTAGGTTGCTGATCAAGACCAAGACCAGCTCCTTGGAAAGGCCCATAACCAAAGTCTGTCTTCTGCAGGAGGCGGAAGTCTGACTTCTTGGTTCTGGGAGGACGTTTCTGCTGGGACAGTTAGACTGACTTTATTGACCGACAGCACAACATGGTTAAGATTACTCCATGAAGTTGTGTGTTTGAACTTTTGGACTTGACTAGACTTGACTTTTCTTTCAGGGAGAAGAGCGCATTGATGAACTATACCGATGGACTATAAACAAGGGCAATGGTGGATTTCGTTATTTCATGTGTCTTGTTTATTTGTTATATGTAATTATTGCAGTAATAATAATTAGGGGCTGGGTTGTTGGTGCCATATGCTGGGATAGTCGGGTTTGTGTTTGTGTTTGGCCTCAGCTGTCAGTTTTGCACCTTTCATGCACGTCACGGGGGGGTGTGGTCATGGAGCAGTGATTGAGTGATTGAATGAATGGGCATATATTCACCTGTTTACCGCGGCGGCGGCATGGAGAGGGGGTGAGCAGGGAGAGCGTATTTTTTGTTGACCGCTTAATCTAACTACAAACTGAGTACCTGAACATCTTGCCGTGCCTTGCCTTGTTTGTCTGTTTGTTTGACGTTGGAAATAAATACACACTCAGTCGGAAAACACGGAAATGGCTCTGTTGTTTATGTAGCGAGTCAGCAGTGCAATGCTCCCTCACTTAGCCTCTCAGTGACTCCGTTTTCTGTTTTGAGTCACTATAATAAGCATCAACACAAAAAAGAAAAACATGCTTCATAATTTGCATTATACTAACATGTAATGTAGAATGTAAGAATCTACTGTTGATGAGTGAGCAGATGTACTGAGTGTAGGACAGTCCATTCTCTTTTCTTTAATTCCACTGGATAAAACATTCCCTTTCACTTATAAGGAGGTGTTTCTTTTTTTTGTTTTTGACTTTTGCACTGGCCTTTTCACATTTCCCAGTGGGATGAGAAATGACATTGAACAGACCAAACACTGTCTCTCAAAACTCTTTGAAAGACAGATGGCTGACAAGATAACTACAATTAGGAGCAAGATGTTAAAACATTTAAATGACCCTTGTGTCATTTGAACTGATGAAACAAGTCAAGAGGGCTCCTCATTAACATGGACAGAGACTAACTGTGGGTTTGCTTTCTCCAAACACTGTCATGAATCCGAGAGTACATTCCTGAGTGATCTAACATTGGTGTACTCCTTGTTTAGCCACGTTTGAATTAATGTGAATTAAGTTGTCTATTCGTTATGGAGGCAGATAATGTTTCTCAGCATACATTTTCCAGGAGAATGGTCTAACTTTGATACCAGTACAATAAACAGTGGATGACTTATAAAAACCCAGAGGCAAGACATTCTGCACTCCATGGTAACACTGCCCTCTGTTGACATGGATAGCAAAATCTTTTCACACTAAAATATGCCTGAAACACTGTGCTGCCTTACTTGTTAGGTATTTTATTTTATCAGTTATTTTATTTGTTGTTTAGAACCCTCTAAGGCCAGGTTCAGACTGGACGCGGAAGCACCGCGATTAGCTGCGAAGCACACGCAAACAGAGACAGTGAGAAAAAACATCTCCAAGTGTGACAACAGAGGAGCCGAGGAGCAGAGCCGCTTGCCGACCGGCGCGGAGAAATATGCGTCTGGTGTGAACTGAAGGGCTGCGGCACGCGCAAGAATTTCCGAGCGCAACGCTTCCGTGTCCGGTCTGAACCTGGAGTAATGGTGGGGGGGTTTTAGCAGTAGTTTAGGTCACATGGTGTGTGTCTCTAGCTGATGACATCCAGTGGAAAGCACATGCCTTTTTCATTGGATACCATCCTGATATCTGGGTGTTTGAAAGCATCGTTGGTATGTTAGAACAGACTTTGGGTTCATCATTTGTGCAAGTGTATCGTCACAAATTGGATATGTTTGTATGGTTTGTATGCAGTTGGAAATATGGATAATGTGTTTGGTTCGGCCACGTTCTGGCTAGCTTTAGTGAGGAAATATACATGACTTACATTGAATTAGTGATATATGCTTCCAGTAGCATATCTTATGGTACATTTAGGAGTTATTTGTATTGTTAAATATATTTTATTATTTCTGATTCAGACTACTTACCTTATCTTTATCATAGTAAGACTTTGGAGACTTTGTTGATTTTTTTTCTTTGTCAGTTTTACCGTACTGCCAGTTACCACATTAAAGAGAGTCAACTGGACATATCCCTGTCTGCGTGGTAATTGGGAATGGAGTTTATCTGCCTGTCAATTTATGCAAGGCGTGTAAGGAGGAGTTCACACAAACTAAAATAGGATGTATGATTCTGTCTGTTCACTGCATTTCCCCCCAACATATTTTCTCTGAGAATAAGAAGGCCCCACTTTTACATTGTTATTTAAGCCACTTTGCCTTGTGTCTGATGGGCCCTAACCCTCCTGTTATGTATTCATCTGAAACTAACAAATAAACAGTTCTGCTCTCACCAATCACTGATGAGAATGACCACAAATTGACCTCTAATAGACCACAAAAGCCAATTTTGCCACACATTATGTAGCGATAAAGAAAGCCTTAAGAGTCAGTATGAAGATTGACATATGAGCTCAACTTTCATTTCTACAATGACATGCTTGAATAACTGTCATGATGGCAACATGGCATAAACACCAGATGTCTGAACAGATGAGTTTCCCCCCCCCAAGAAAGACGAGTGTGTGAGGTGTAGATGTATTTCAGAATCTGAGTTGCCATTGTACATTCTTTATCTCTAATGATCTCCACCAGGAGAGCAAAGGCACTTCTAAATAACTGACGTCTGAGCTGGAGGGATTTGATCAGTGCACCATGACAGCATCTGAAGTGCCAACATAAAAACTGACTGCTTCTCCCTGAGGAATTGAAAAATATGCAAATGTCCCCTAACAAATACTGTGTCAGAACAAAATTCAGTCATGTGATGTTTTGCTGTGTTTATGTACAATAAACTCACATAAGACCATATGCCAATTTGACCTTGGCCTGTAAATCTGAATATCTCCATGTGAACAACTGCTGCTGTGGGTCTCACATCAATAAGAAGCTGAACAGAAATATCTCTAGAGACTTTTCAAACTCTACACCTCATGTATTTGGTGCTGTGGCTGAGATAAAACATTATTGACAGAGTACATGTATTTCATTAATGTTATTTATAAAAGGAGTTAGTAAATCAATACAGACTTTGTACAGTCAGAATAGGCAAAGTTAATTTGGATTTACTGTTAGTCCAGCAGATCTCTCTTCAGCATCTTCACAAAGCACTGGTCAAGTAATCCATTATTTCATTATCATTAGCAGAATGAAATCAATGAATTTACTTCAGTATTCAATTGATTTTTTACTTTCTGAAATAACTTGAAGTCTTAAACATCTTGTAAACTACAGAAAACTGCAGTTAATTAGAACCTGGGTTTTATTCTTGTCTGTTTTATCAGATATGTTAAAATTGCACTCACTTACTGAAATCTGGGAATAAAGCAATGTCATAAATTAATATGAGCATTGAGGTGATTAAACATCCGGCTAAGTCAAACTTAATAACAAGCACTGGCTGTACTCTGTCTCCACAGGCTAACCAGCTAACAGATGGGGGAGATAGAGAGGGTTGTCCACTATTTGGAAGATCATCTGTTCAATTCCCGGCTCTTCTAGCCCACGTTGAAGTGTCCCTGGGCAAGACACTGAATTCTCACTTACTCCGAAGGCTGTGACATTGGTGTGTGAATGTGTGTGAATGGTTAGATCGTACCGATGAGCAGGCACCTTGTATAGCAGCCTCTGCCATCAGTGTATGAATGCGTGTGTGAATGGGTGAATGTGGCATGTAGTGTAAAAGCACTTTGTGTGGTTGGAAGACTACAAAGCTGCTATACAAATGCAGTCCATTTACCATTTACCAAACACTGGCTCACTCTGCTACATGAACAAATCTGGAGAGCCCCAGAGTGCCAGTAGTCTCTTCAGTAATGTTCGGCGTTCAGCAGCAGATTAACATGTACACAATGTGTTGTGGTGTGCATGACCTGCTATCAGTATCAGCAGCAGTAGAGATTTTAGTTTTTAGTCCTGAATGGTCTCAGCACAGCAGCACAAGCACATTCAGCTACAGTAATACCTGAGGAACAAACAAGTGTCAGTCACCACCTGTCCTGTTTAAAGCAACTAAACAGCACTCAGGTAAGCTTTTAACACACTTTCAGGTTGTAATGATTCCATTTTTATTTCCAGCAGTTAGTCTAGTAACATAGTAACATATCAAAGCATATATTCCAACACAGGCTGTAACCAAACAGAACCAGCACATAAATATTATAATCTGAGACTTAACATGATCCATATCAAACCAACAAATAAATTGATGGTGTGTGTGTGTGTGTGGGGGGGGGGGGGGGGGGGGGGGGGTGTGTGTTACGTATTTTTTTACGTAACATTTTTTGTTTTTTTTTGTTATTATAGTATTATATAATTTCATTATTATAACAATTATTTCAAATACTACTCATGTTATTTTTTTTAAAAAAGGAAAAAAAGAAAAGTAAACGGATATTTATCATTGCCACCCAGTGGATGATGCGCAAAGCAACACTGCTTGACCCAAGATACCGAGGGGACCACATGAAGCCACCTGAGCTAAGTGATATAAAAACAGAACTGGTAGCAGAGATGACGGCGGCAGCAGAAGCAACATGAGCAAGTCCGACACCCGTTGCCGTACAAGTGAGAGAGGAAGAGGAATCCGGTGCTGGCACCGCACCCAAGAAGAAGAAAAGCTCGCCTGGCAGACTTGTTGGGAAAAGATCAGCTACAGCAGCCACTCTCACACCAGATCACAACGCCACAGCAGAGATGACAATGTACCTGCAGGAAATGGCTATTGATGGAGAAGAAAACCCTCTAACTTGGTGGAAAACTAACCAGGGACGTTTTCCGCTCGTGGCCAGGCTCCATCTGAACGTGTGTTCAGCACAGCTGGTAGTGTTGCTACCCCACTCCACAGTCTGTTAAAGCCAGAAAAGGTGAACATGTTGGTGTTTCTGGCCAAAAACTTTGACCTTTAAATTTGTTTGATTTCCTGACACTGTCGTTTTGCATTTGCACTTTTGTACAGCAAAGTGTCTAGTTTATCCAGGAGGCCCATGTAAATAGTTTTTAACTTTGTTCCTTATTGGTTATGATAATTGCATAATTCGTTTTGAATTTCTTTTCCACAGCAAATTTTTTTAGTTTAATTAATTATTAATTTAAATAATTTGGAATTTTATTGTTTTTAGTATAATTCGCTTCGTTCGTTTAAGATCTTGGTTAATTTTCTTTGCATTTCATTATTTCACAGTATTGAACTACACTGTAACTTTGTTTTGATTAATCGAACTCTTTGAATGTCTTTGAAATTACAAGTTTTAGCCAATAAAGTGTGCTCTTGTTCTGAGTTACCGCTATTCATTCTAAATGATTATATTTTTCCTAAACATGAAATATAACGATTATAAATGATTTAAGGCGTAGCACTTTGCTTCATGTTTGATACACGTTGTTGTCCGACTCGTTCCTAGGAGAGAACGGGAGAGTTCGCTCAGTAGGTAAGTTTTAATTCAAAGTTTTCCAATACAAGGTGTACAACGTATAACGAGGTAGATTACTAACTATGTTTCCCTTGCGACAAAATTAGTTGTCATAGTTACATAGTGTGATTAAATGAACAGTATGCAGTAACAGACATCCCAACCTGCAGAAAGTCATTTCAGGGAGGTCCATTCCGAGGGGGGGGGGGGTTTACACTAGGTGGCTGTCCGGGGGCAGTGGCGGGGGGGTGTGATCGGTCTAATAAGTGGCAAGAGCTTTGCTCTCGCACGCGCTGCATTTATAGTCACTCTCTAGTGCGCGCTTTTGATCGTTCACTCCAGATTCCGGGAGAATACGTCTAATTTGCGGGCGTTATGGGAGACGCTATCAATATGCAGGAGACTGCCGCGCACGGCGGGGGGGGGGGGGGGATATGCCATCGACCAACACTAATCCAGGTAACACAAGGTAATATTGAATGCAGTGAGGACCACCACCTGTTCAGCCTCCTGCCATCTGGAAGAAGATACAGGAGCATCTCAGCTCGAACTTCCAGGAAGAAAAATGGTTTCTTTCCCAAGGCTGTGATACTATTGGAACACTCTTACCACACTTAGTCCCCGACCCCAGGAGTGGAATAATTGGTGCACACGTCCAGGACCTTACATACTTTTTAATACACTACACAGACACACAACTGGAGCACATACCCATTACTTTACACACTGTTTAATGCACTATATACACACATCCAGTGTGCAATACCTGGAGCACAAGTTCAGAACTATAATTGTTTTTGTCATTTGTTACATGTACTGCACAGTAAGAGTTCAATCATTTTGTTGTCTTCAACAATGACATTAAAGCCCCTTGAACTTGAACCAAAAGGAAGTAAGAAAAACATCAATTTGACTGCAAGGATACAGAATATATTAGTCATACAGTACAAGTCACTGTTCATTTCTCTTGTTCAGCAGTTCTAGAATAAAACACTAAATGTAACTTTCAAATTGATTTGAGGTAACTGCTTCTGTACAATTGTTGTTCACTGTAAAAATTGGTGGAATCAAGGCACATATTCAAACCCTCCAAGCCTCTTTAAGTTGCTAACTGTGAGTAATTGCAGTCTGCCATTTCAACCTCTGAGTAGGTAATGGGGGTCTCTGTGTAGGTGGTAATACAATGTCCCACTTATTAAATGCTGCACCATTCTACTCCCTTGACATTCACCTTCGTTTATGAGCACACAAGATATGTGTGTGCTTTGTATTCCTGTTTTATGGTCTCATCTCTTTATTTATGACATTGTAATTTTTTCACAAATTGAAGGAATTTGTATTACTGTATTAAAACAGACTGGCGTTGGTTGACAGCACCTTCTTAGTTGTTACAAATCACCATTAAATGGTTATATATATATGCATATAAACATAGCACAAAAAGTAAGGAAATTTGTGTTTGGTAGCGTATTTCTTTGTTGTAACAATGTTTCTTGGCAATAAATCTTATACCGTTAGAAAGCCTTTTTATTTCCCTTTTAAATGTTGCCACATTTGTAAGGAACATGCATGTGTGGGATGAGCAGCAGAGCTGAGTGTATGGGTTGTGCCCATGAAAAATGTGTCAAAAGTCCTTTCTCTCATAACTACATACTGCAGCTTTAAGGGAAGATTGTGGTCATGGTTTAAAGAAATCCTAGACTGAACCATCAACTGCAATCTCCTCCCTGAAAGGTTTTGAGACTGATGACTGTTTCAGATCATTACTGCCACCATCTGGTCATTGTTTCCACCACTTTTCATATGTACTGCATTTGGGAGACATAGGCCCCACATAATGAATCCTATTTAACACTAGTGACATCAACATATAGAGAGTGATTTTATGTTAAATCTGTTTAGCACATTCATCCCCCCAAAGGATAAACTCTAGGGATTATAATGACTCCATGTTCTGTTGTGTAACACCACTGTCAGGTCAAACTTTTAGACAAAGCTTCATCTCCATTAACTATAAGACACTTGTAGTAGAGATTTTTGATTTGTTTTTCTATACAACATTTTAAGATTGTTGGGTGCAATAAACATTGCAGCGTCTAGGGGGAGGTAGTGAGGCGTTAGATGTTCACGCCTCATCTTAAAGCAGCAAGTGAATTCATTTTTACATGTCATCACAGCAAAACCTAATTTTAATCAGCATATAACATTTTTAAAATGTGACCTTTTTTCCTTTTTTAGTATTCTTAAACAAAAACACAACACAGTTTCACAGATTCCCAACTGTCATGTATGCACTAAATCTAATTGCATATCTATTGGTACATTCATATTCAACTGAATTTTAAACTCTCCCTTAGTACCTGATGATAAATGACTGTTCTCTGAATGTCGCTGGCTTATATTTGCATATTACAGTACTAATGTGCCACTAAGGCCGCTGTAGAGAGCTGAAGCTGCTGCCACGGGAAAAAGCACTACCTCTCAACGGACACACAAAGAGCCGCCTCAAATAAGAGCTGCCATAACATCAATGGGTGCATTTAGAGGAAGTTGTTTAGTTATTAAGCGACATTGATTTTGTCATGTGAATTTTCACAACTCTATTAAAAGGGACTCCTCTCTCTCTCCCCTCTCTGTCTGCATCTCTTCCTACTCTCTCTTTCTCACCATCTTTTATGTGTGTGTTCACAGTAGGGCATTCAAGAGCAGTCTAACACTTAATAGCAATTGTAGTGTTTTGACATTTGTGTGTATATGAGTTGATGGAGCTTAGTTTGTGTCCAAGTATTAGTTGTAGATTATATATTTATATTTTGCCCTGTTATAATATGCAAAAAAGATGTGAAAAATACGGGAGAAAAATATGGCAGACAGCTTGTCTCCTCTTGCTTCTCTAAATCTTAATATCTATACAAATGTATATTTTCTGATATCATTTCAAACTCAAACAGCCAAAACTAACACAATTTCAACCATGTTTATAAATAAATACAGTACAATAAATACAGTACCAGTTATGTTGTTCTTTGCCTGCTGTTTCCCACATTGCACTGAAATTAAATATAACTTTGTTCCAAATGTTCCTCTTCTGCTGCAGCTTTAAAAGAGCTACTAGAAATCCATATGGCCTGGATGCTGACCAGCACTTAGCATCACATTGACTATTTAGATGCACAGGTAACACAAATCAGGAGGATAACTAGCTGTACATATGGAAAGTATTGTAACTGATAATGTGTTGAGGTATATGTGCTCCTTTACTGTTACAGTGATAGTTTTAATTAGTGTGCCTGTGAGAGTGAATTTTGGGATTTTGATGTGAATAAACCGGCTTATTGTGATATTGTGTATATGTAACCTCTTCTCAGGTCTCTCTTTCAAAAAAGATCATCTCATTGAGATTTCCCGAATAAATAAAGTTTGAACTAAATAACTAGCTGTGCTGTATTTCAATAACGAGTCAGCTGCACACGTTTAACAACTTTACTAGCAGACCGGGGCGTCATGTACAACACTCATAACGTGTGAGACTCAGATTCATTACTGAGCATGCGCAGCACAACAACTCAAAAGTACGGCAAGTCTATTAGGCCGATCAGTAACAAATGAATATTGTATTACTGTAATATAGCATACTAGCAAACTGACAAATATATTTATGCAAATGTCTTCTCAGCTTCATTTCAGAGAGAAATATTTTACTTGTACTGACTAATATGTACATAGCACTGAGATTAAGATTTTACATAAAACTATGATTATGATCACCTTCTAAATTATTTCGAGTTTCAGACCCCGCCCAAGACAGAAAAGATATCTCCACCTTCACCAGCTACACCACGTTAATGCATTGACTAAGCAGGGATAAAAGACACTTCCAAAATTATTTTGCAAGATACTCGCCTGATTTGGCTAATTTAGATGATTGAAGCGTCACATTAGCTCCAGCTAAACTTTAGAATTTATTTTTTACACACAATGTGGACAGCAGATTTTCTTTTACATTCAAATCTCTTCATGGGTAGTACAGACAGGATACAACATTACAGCAGCCAATATCCAATAAGAAGATATTAACACATTATTTAAGGTTAAACAACTAAAACAGTTGGTTATGGTTTGATTTAAAATACAAGTGTAATAGGTTGATAAACAGGCTTCTTCTACCTGTTTGCCATAATGACATGTTCCTGGCTCCAACCAAGAAAACATTTAAAGCCAAACAAAAGGCAAATGTGCTCCAAACTAAATGTCATCCTTTATATAAAAGTTCATAGCACTAATCTATACCTGTATGCTAATAAATAATAGTTTAAAATGTATTTTAGCTTCAATTTGTTTTGCACTCACATTAACAAATGTCTGTACCAGAAGACAACACATTCACCATGTACACATCTACTCATTATCTTAGAGATTATCCTGCACAAAACACTGTGATAATGCATAACCATTGGTTTCTATAACACACTTCACATCCAACAACTGCTCCACCTCCACTCTGCCACATGCAACACATTTACTAACACCAAATGCTAACCTTCATTACCAGACGCAACCATGGGAATAGCCAATGTCCTTCTTCAAGTCATTGCTCAAGCTGTAGTACAAGCACAAGCAGGGGGCTTTTGGTGGATTTCAGGGGACATCTACTCCTTTGTTGTCATCTTCTGTTTATAATTACTCTCTTTTAATGGCTTATTAATTCTGTCATCTTGTGATAACAACGCTGAGATCTGATACCAAGCTCATTTACATGTAAATGCATGGGAGTGTATTGGTAATGGGCTTTTGTATGCTATAGAGCTGTCACCTATTCAATACTAGGAGAGGACATACATCCTCCATCCTCACTGCTCATCTGGCTTGTTGTTATTCAATTCCATATGACTTGTCAGTCAAGAGGCCACATGAATGGTTGCCAGGTCATGTGGGAAATTTGGGTCTCTTTAAATTAAATTACAGAGTACAGACTAGACCTGCTCTATGTGAAAAGTGACTTGAGATGAATTTTGGTGCTTTGGTACTATATAAATAAAGATTGACTGATAACACATTGTCTTCTTGATATTAAGTAATACTTATTATACTCTTAACATAATCATTTTTGTTTTGCTGTAATTGGTATAATTATTTGTGAGGACAGTCTGGGGTCTGAAGAGGCGAGAAACCGAGGTACGGAAGACAAAGTAGGCCAGGATCATAAATATTGCTCTGTTCTATTTTGAAGAATAAATAATTCTAGTTAGTTCAATAGTCAGACTGAATTACATTTTTTCCTGCTTCATTTATTCAGCATGACATTGTGTTTACCTTGTGTTCATTTTTAGTCAACAAGGAAGTCGAAGAGGTGGCTCCTTGAAACAGTTTTTCATCATAGTCTCCACCAAATCTATCTCCTCTCCCACCCACACCTCTCATATTAACTGTCTGACCGAAATTAACCTTTAGATTAAAAAACAACTTTCTCAAACTCAACTGTGATAAATCCGAACTCCTTATTATGGGCCCCAAATCCCTGACACAGTCCCCCCACCTCTCCATCACCATTGATAACTCCACCCTGTCTCCCTCCCCTTCACATCCGCAACCTTGGCGTGATATTTGACACTAACCTCACATTTGAACCCCCCATCAATCAATTTCACCTCCGCAACATTGTCCATCTCCGCCCTCACCCCTTGTTACCTCACTGACCTGCTCCACCCGTAAACTCCCTCCTGTAACCTCCGTTCATCAGATGCTAACCTCCTTTTCACCACTCTCATGACCAAGCACTGGACCTGGGAGGACAGAGCCTTCTCAGTTGCCCCCCCCCCCCACTCTCTGGAACTCACTTCCCAAATCCCTCCGTGACTGCACTGACCTCATCAAATTCAAATCCCTTCTAAAGACCCACCTTTTTAAATCTGCTTTCAATGTTTGATTGTTTTGTTGTTTTGTTATATTTGTTTTGTTTTTCTATTTTTGTTTCTTCTTCCGAATATTGCTTTTATTTTTCATCCATCTGTATGGTTTTATTGTTTTTAATTTGTCTATGATTCTGTAAAGCATCTGAGTTTTGTTAAAAGCACTCTATAAAATAAATGTATTATTATTATTATTATCAGGTGCTAGTTCTGTAGTTCTAACAACCCATATTGCTGCTTTTATCCTATCCACACAGGCCAAGCTATTTTGTGTGTGTGTGTGTGTGTGAATGTGTGTGTGCTTGTTTCTCTAATTTATCTAGTCAAGTGATTAGCTAGTTTTGAAGGTCGGCCCCCATTGTGTGGGTGCTTCTCATTTGCCTTATTTTATGTCTCATTAGTCCTTGGGTGACCTGGAAATTGGTGTGGTCTGCTACTATGAAAGACGTGTCCATTTTCTTATTTCTGTTCAGTGGTGTGAAAAGTGATCCCAGTGGAGGCTTAAACAAGGATACACAAGGCCGACAATCCTTTGCAGAAGTGTTATACTGTGCCGATACACTTTCTGATTGGAAATCTGTTAATAACTCAATGCTGCAGCTGATCAGGCTGATCTGACACTGCATCACAACCAGTTTTGAGAAGAAGTTTTGTATTCAGATATGACATCCAGTTAAAATGATTGTATCTGTGTTAACTGTAGGTCTGACTGATAAAGAAAGCTTGAATCGTAAAATTGGCGGATAGCTTCCTCCGATAAGCCAGTTGGCACCCTGTGTGACAGCTCCTGCCATTAATGTGTGAATGGGTGAAAGTGACATGTAGTGTAAAGGTGCTTTGAGTGGTCAGAAGACAAGAAAACTGTGTAAGCTTATTGTCCCATTAGCAACTATGCTAAGCTAATATGATAACAAGTTTGCTATCTGACTGATGGCAAGTTTGTTAGCTTGAAAAGCTGAATTTCCCTCTTCTCTAACTTTTTATTGAACAAAATTGTGTAGAATGGTTAACAAATGCCAGGGGAAAGTAAACAGAACAGCAGAGAGAATCTCCAGGAGCTATAGTGCCTGACTGACTAATTGTAATTGGTGCAATTCCACTGGAATGAATGGAATTATCTGGAAATAATGTACTGTAAAAACCGGTGTATAAGACGCACCTTTAACAAGATTTTTTTTCATTTAAAAGTGGGGTGCGTCTTATATACCAGTGTGTCCTATTCACCAGTAAAATGCAGCGAGAGGTTGGAACTGGATATGATCATAGGTCTGTAAAAGGCTGTCCACACTAAGAACATAACTTTAACTGAACGATAATAGTGGCCTCCTTATGCACTAAATCTGACCTCGCTGTGGCTCAGCGCCAAAAAACCACAAGTGATGGCAGTTAATTGGTGGCAACTTGTACCCAGGCAAACATGCTCCAGTAGCAGTTAGAGCGAAAACTGTACTGTACTGTTGGGACAGTCGGGACAGTCACTCGCCTGTCCCGGGACAGTCGGCCAATGTTCAAGTAAAAACATACAAATCATCAAAATACAGTTAGAGGTTTTTTGTTTAGTTTTTTTTTTTTTTCTGCAACCACCGCAGTTTGCTACAGGTACAATCCCTTTAGGTACCAAAGTTGGTATGATAAATATAGTCTTTTAACATGTTTAAATTGATACAACTCCTTAACATACATATAAAACCCTGCCCGCTAACCTGTACATTAGATGCGAACCTGGACACTGCAAAACCCAAAATTGTACAAAGAATTATTGCCCTGGCTTTTCTATCAGCCAAACTGATAATTTTAATGAATTGGAAACAACATAAGCCAAAATGCTTTAGTATGGAGAACTGGTGCAAGGACTTCATGGAATTGTTATCAATTGAACAGGCCGCCTCCACTCTGGAAGAGGATAATAGGCCGGATGAACCATTGAGCTTTTTTAGATCTTGACTCCAGGAAACATGAGGATCCCCTTGTCGTGAAGAACTCATACTGCATGTTTTAGATGTCTCCCTGCTCCAACACACCCAATTCAAATAATCAGTTTGTTAGCAGAGCAGCAGAGGAGGGGGGTTATGCATGTATGTGAAGTACAGTTGGTGTACCAACACTAAGACTGTCGCCAGTTATTGCTCCCCAAACCTGGAATATGTAACTGTTAAATGCAGGCCTATATATCTACCCCAGGAGTTTACTGTTGTCATGGTAACAGCTGTTTACATTCCACCGGATGCAAATGCTAACTCTGCCCTGGGACATTTACATGACACCGTTAGCTGTCAGCAGAGTATGTATCCTGAGGCTGTTCACATCATTGCAGGGGACTTTAACCATTCTGATTCAAAGGCAGTGCTCCCTAAATTCCATCAGCACGTTAAATGTGTTACCAAGGGAGCAAACACACTGGACAGGGTCTACTCCTTTAGACCCTGTCTAGGGCTTTAGACAGGGTTTAGGGCTAAGCCATTACCACACCTGGGCCAGTCAGACCACATGTCCCTGCTCTAAATTCCAGCATATACCCCCCTCAGAAAAAGTGCTCTTACCACATCTAGAACTGTTACAACCTGGCCTGAAGGTGCCTCTCAACAGCTGCAGGACTGCTTTGAGTCCTGGGTTACATCAAGCACTGCATGGACACTGTCACTGTTGACAAATGCATCTGGGTTTATCCCAACAAGAAACCCTGGATGACTAAAGAAGTGCAGTGCCTGCTAAGGAAGAGGAACACCGCCTTCAGGTCTGGTGATGGGGTGCTGTACAGTGCTGCTAGAGCCAATCTGAAGAGAGGCATCAGAGAGGCCAAGGCTGCCTACAGGAGGAGGATTGAGGACTGTCTCCAGAGCAACGACTCCAGGCAGGTGTGGCAGGGGGTCCAGCACATCACCAACTACAGACCCAGTAACATCTCGTCTGTTGTTGGTGACGCCTCACTGGCAGAGGAGCTGAACCACTTCTTAGCCCGCTTTGAGGTGGAGTCACCGGAGGCAGCCACACTAATTCCACCAGCCTACAACAGTCACATCCTCAAGGTGGATGAGCACAAGGTGAGGTGGATCATCACCACAGCCCAGAAGATTATCGGCTGCCCCCTCCCCTCCCTGGAAGATCTGTACAGTTCCCTCTGTTTCAGGAAAGCTTGCCATATCCTCAGGGACCCATCTCACCCAGGACACTCGCTGTTTGAGCTGCTGCCCTCAGGCAAACGCTACAGGACATTGAAAGTATGCACAAATAGATTACACTACAGCCAGTCAAGTGACATATAGTACTGTGCAAAAGTCTTAGGCCACCACCATCATACAAACATAAAATATAGGAACTATGTACACAACATTTAGCATTAATCATTAAATATTATTATTAATTGAGGCTCCATTCCATTTAAGTTAAATAGAGCCAAGTTCCTGCTATTGCTGGTTGTATTCTAATAAAGAGACTGAGAAATAATTATATATGGTTATTATAGCATTGCCACAACAACAAGTCTAATGGTAGCCTCAGACTTTTGCACAGTCTCTATATCTGCAGACTATAAGCAAAGTGATGAGGGACTTTAAGGTGTGTCAGCTGAAAAAGATGATGTGGAAAAGTCAGAATATTTAATGAATTTGACAGATTTTCCTGCTATAATGGGGGCCGAAGACACACAGTCCTCTCTGATAAGTCTTAGGCCACCATTAGATTTGTTGTTTTAGCAATGCTATGATGATAATATATAATTATTTCTCAGTCTCTTTATTAGAATACAACCAGAAAATACAGGAAATGTGTGCTGTATTAAAAACAATAAAAGAATACTGCTTCTATAGGCTAAAGTGTGTAAGTATTCAGACCTCCCCCTTACGCAATGGCAGGAACCTGGCTCTCTTAACCCTAAATGGAATGGAGCCTCAATGAATAATGATATTTAATAATAAATGTTAAATTACAATTTTATTTTGCTACAAGAGAAATGCTGGGAGTGAAACCATGCTCAATAAAATCACATTCAAATATACAGAAATAGCCTACATACAATCACATATACAGATGTCAAGAAGCAGCTGCTATTTTCACATGACTGCCCTGCACCTCTGTCCATAATCATTAAGGCATTTCTAGTTTTTTTTAGCTTTTTTATTTTTATTCACTCAAGACTTTTGATCAAGATTTTGTGCTGCTGAGTGGGAACTTCCACTTTGTCTGGATAGTATGCTAATGACCCTGACCGCTGGACCTCTCTCCAAATTATGGAGCTGGAGAATGCTGTGCTTTGCAAACTGAGTGTCAGAAGTCAGGCCATTAGAAGAGTCTGTCCTCACTTGAGCAGGTGTGTGGACTACTAAGCTGAAGGCAGGGTTCTTGCTCTCTGAAGTAGATCTGCCTCTGTCCAATACATTAATATATATCTTCATTTAACAAGCAGCATGCTTTGTTTTCTTAAATGTAAGCTACACTCTAATGCACTATCCTTAAACTAAAAAAGGTTATAAATCGGTAGTGAAAAAAGCAGCATAAACTTAAAAATGCCAGTATAAATACTAAAGGTACTAACTTATTGAATGTGATGTAGCTGAAAAGTGAAAATGGGGAATGTTCTCACAAAGTATACTGACAGGTTTGGACATTTAGTTCATGGCTCTGGAACTCCCAAGTTGAAATTGGAAAACTTATTACAAAGTCCCAGTTTGATGCATGTAAGCATCTGTTCATGCCTGAGATCATGACTTGTTTATATAAATCTCAAATAAATCTGTTTCTTGTAACTGCAGCAGCAGTTTATATCATACGGAAAATGTTAATTAATAGACTGACCCCAAACTTAATGGCCCCTGCCTCAAACAATTCCTTTGTAGATCTGTATACTGTATGTGTAAAAACAAATGTAACAGTTTCAGATTGCAGCTTGATTTACTAAAGGTTTGCGTGTGTAAAAACGTGTACAAACTTGACATTACCCGCCAAAAATGTGCCATCTATGATGTCCTCGCTATCCAGCATCTTAAGAACATCTTGCTGAGTGGCTATGAGCATAAATGCCTCCAGGTGCTGCTGAGAGAAAGTGCTCCTGAGCCTGTCGTTGATGAATTTTAGTGTTGAAAAGCTGCGCTCGCATGCTACCTGTGTTACTGACAAAGTAAGCAGGAACTTGTATGCAAGGCCGATTGTGTGGTATGCATCTGTCAGGAGGTTGTACTTCCTCAGCATACGGTAGCAACACAATGGGCTGACCTTACAAGATGAGTACTTTGTGTTCACCATCTCCACCTCATTTTCAGCATCCTCTGACCCAACCTCTTTTGCTGTCTTGGTTGTGTATTCCTCAAATATTGAGGCCTTCAACTTATCCCACTGTCCTTCCAGACTGAGGAGTTCACTCTGTAAATTGGTGACCTTTGCCCTGTCATCAAATGGTAGCAAACATTTGCTCAGATCTTTGAGTGCTGTCTCTGGGAAACCACTTGAATATGATTTTACCTGGCTGAAGTTTTTTGGGTCCAGAAGAGCCAAATCAGCATATACGGTGTCATTTTTGAGGAATCGCTGGTGCATGCTCTCAATGACTGTATCCATGATGCGATTGTGGACATCGATTCTGTACAATGCCTCTGTGTCAGAAACAGTCTCATCTTGGGACATCTCTCCAGGCATGGATTTCTTTCTTCGACCCCTTTTTGTGGCAGAGCAGCCTCAACCTCCAGCTCTGTTTTCTTCGTTCTCTTCAAGTAGCTCATTGTTGGCCCACTGGACTAATGTGTCGGCGGCTGTTTTCACTTTCTGAAAATCTCTGGCCATTCCTTTCAGCTGGGTTTCTGCAGACACATTAATCATATGAGCTGTCAGGATGTCCATGCCACTTGTCTGTAGATATTTTGAGACTGGTGAGGTGACCTGAAAAATTTGGAGGAAGAGCTGAGCTGTGAGCACTGTTTCATACTTCAGCAGCTGTGCAATGAAGCCACGTACATTGACCCTAGCAGTGGAGTTAATGTTCTGTCCATCTTGAATGGCTGAAAGAGTGTGAAGGACATCAACATACAGGGCTCCATCTGGCTTTCCAAAAGCTCCAAATACCTTGGTCAAAGCACTGTCTTTTGCCCACCAACGTGTCTCTCCAATTGGATCAAGACGTCTGTGTTTTGGGTCCTTCCTCTCCTTCTCCCAAATGGACATCCTCTGGTAGGACTCTCTGATAAAAACAGCAATGTTATTGATGAGAGAAAAAAGAGAGCTACTTTTTAAGACAGAATGTGTTGTGTCTGCTAAAACAAGGTTGAGTATGTGTGAATAACACCACACATAGTTTTGATGAGGGGACTTTTCTGAGAGAAGTGCTGGGAAGCCTTTACATTGGCCCTGCACGTTGGAGGCCCCATCTGTTGAGTTTCCAATGCACTTCTTCATATCCAGGTTCATGTTTGCCAGCACCTCACTCACAACTTTGACAAAGTACTGTCCAGTGGATGCCTCACATTTAATTAGAGCAACAGGTCTCTGTTACATATCTTATGACGACAGAGCACTGATCTTGGGCTGTGATGTCCTATGTGGTATCAATCTGGACTTTACAAAGAGACATCTGATGTCCCATGAGAAAGTTCTCAACATTGCGTTTTGAGGACCTAAGGAAATATGCTTCTGCACAACCTCTGTGTAGATTGCTCCTCTCATGTTCTTCCACTCTCTGATGTATGTGTTTCTGGTCTGTCATGCCAGTGATGAACAAACTGCTATCTGTAGGCTTAGAAAATGCCATACAAAGGAAGCAGAAGAGTGCTTGTCTGTCTTCACTGTATGAAAGCCATTTCCTATTTGTGCCATCTTTGCAAGAAAGAGCTCTCTGCACTATAACCTTCTCTGCCTTCTGCTGGGGATGATGACTCCAAAAATAGTCTAAGTCCTCTGGTTTTGGCCTTGTAAAAAAAAAAACTTTTGAAGAGAGGGCACTGACTTCCTGGGCTTGGCTTCCTCTGTCAGTAGCTGGATCATCTTCAGTCTAAATAAGGGATTAGTACAGTTAGTATTGTTTTAGTAAACCACTAAAACCACACGATCAGTAAAATATAAATTTTTTTTGATAATAGGGCTAAGATGGATAAAAAATGTTATGTTTTGTTAATATACTAAGCCTAGCACTAGACCTACTAGTGGTAGCAGAACTCATAGACAGGAATAGACTTATTAAAACTAGATAGTAGCTACAGAAAGTTGAGAAATACAGCTCATATTTTTCATTTGGCTAAAAATACAGCTAGTCAAAAAAACGTTCAACTTTACCATCATGTCACTGGTGCTGGGCTCTGGCGACTACTATGCAGTATTGCCCTCACCATATGATTATCTTCACTCTAGATAAGAGAGTGGTATTATTTATGTTAGTAAAGCACGAGAATTTAATAATTGTTCACTATTTTGGTGTAAAGCATCACACACATTTTAATGATTGTTTTATTCATTACTCTAGATGATTTTTCTTAAATGTGTATGTATATGCATGGACAGCGGAACGCATCTGAACAAGGGGGGGCATATGCATTGAAACAGACAATATTACTGATGTATTAAATAACGTTGCGGAGCACTTTTTTTTATTCCGACACCACACAGTCACATCTACAGTACACATGAACATGCACACATGCTTGCTCAGATTAACCCCTCTGATCCCACTCTAACGGGGTGTTCAGACCAAACGCGATGAATGCGAATTTGTTGCGCGACAAAACGAGAATGTGTTGCCCTATCGCTCGAGTTTCGATGCGTGACCATTTTGTGACCATAATGTAAAATTCGCGTCAACGCGCGTGTAGCGAGCCCGCCCATTTTCACTACATAACAACAACATTGCTTCTTCAATCATCAACCATGGCTGAGATCACTTACTCATATGTGTCCCTGAAGCTCTTCCATTTACCGCGATACACATCAACTGACAAAAACACACGTAAATTAAGTGACCTCAGTGACGTTGGGAGAATCTCAACGCTGATAGGCTGTTGCGACACGGCGTCACGCGATGTTGCCGAAAAAGTTCAACATTTTCAACTTGCGCGTTGATGCGATGGACGCGATTTTCGCGGCATCGTGACGCGTGTATCGTGTTGCCTGGCGCGAATTTGCGTCTTATCCAGGTGGGGAGTTCCGGTCCTCCGAAATGAGGCCAACGCGGAAGTAACTTAAAACTGCATTCTATCAAAAGGACACCAGGGGCGACCGTGCTGGTGTCAAAAGGACTTCCGTCTCTATACAAGTCAATGGAGAATTCACCAACTTCTCACTTGATTTCTAACCTCAGTAAACGTTTTCAAAATGTGTTTATGGTCTCAATCGCTAGTTTAAAGCCTTCTTCAATGCAGTATGATGTTCATTAGTGAAATTTTGGCCTCCCTGATTTTATATTTGACGATAAAGCAGGGTATGCATTATTGATTCACAGGTTCAGGAGCGCAGACAGATAGACTGCAGGAAATAGGAACAGTTTTCTCCTTCTTTCCATCTTGAAATTTTCAAGATGGCGCTGCTCAGATCCGAAACTATTGGCCTCCGAGCAGCAGTCCACAAACCAATGGGTGACGTCACAGATGTTACGTCCATTTCTTATATACAGTATATGGTCTAATCGCGTCTTTGCATTGACTTTACATTTAATCTTGACGCGTGACATCGCGTTTGGTCAACAAAGTACATCCAGCCCAGTCCACAACCACAACTCATCTTACTGCCTTGAATCGAAATCAACATCATAGTCATTGTCATCACAAGTCAACACTCATATCAGACTGATGTGCAGAGCCGCACGCACACACACACACACAGAAACACACACACACACACTGTACACACACACACAACAACAACAAAACAAGCGCAGCTGCACAGTTAAATGAAAAGTAAGAAACACCACAGGCCTACGCCTACTACAGCCATACCACAGAAAATTACATGTAGGTTATATAAAAAAAACTGACTTACGTTAGTGGTCCTTGAACTTCCCGAAAACCAGTCTGCGTTGCTCATTTTGCTGGATGAATTCCTTTGCAACAGCAGTCATGTCCACTTGTGCCTGAACGTGGAGATGGATGCTCCGGGTCTGTTGTTGAGGCCACAGTGGAAGCTGGAGTAGTTTGGTCATTTTGTTTTGCCTGTTTATTTGTAAAAAAATCGGATATTGACTTCTGTCTCTTAATTTTCGCAGGTAATGCAGCCAGCGGTTTGGCAGGTGCCCCGACATAGTTGATAAACAATGCACACTAATTTCAAATCAAAATGCAGCCGTCAGTGGGAGTTTTTTATCGGCAGCAGTTGGTGAGAGTGAGTGAAGGTGTGTGGTGACTAGTATTGTTTGGCTCATAAAAACACAGATACAACTTAGGCTTTTATTCATATTAAATAGTTTGTACAAAAGTTACCTGGGCCCTGTCCCCTCAGGTTCCGTGGTCTATGTGTATATGCCTTTACCTCGACGAGTGTGTCCAGGCTGCTCTCCTCCCTGACACTTTCCCTCTGTTGGGATGGTGGCTCAGCCTGGCAGGAGATATGAGTAGAGACATTTAGTTGAAGTTTTGGGGAATTCCCAGATGAAAAGGTGACAAAAAGCTGCATTAAAATAAACAATATAGGTATGGAAAATTGTGGTTTAACTGATAAGTAAACACAGGTAAAAATATAATGTACTATATGTGGTTGATTCTCAAGTACACAGTGGTCTCTAAACCAGGTTTAGTCAAATTTAGTAAAAGGCTGTGATGGTCTTGTCTGAATGCTTCAAAAGGATGAGGCTTTAATTCATCCAAAACCCTCCAAGTGTTGTGAAAAGAGAACACGTTGAAAAGTATACATCAACAGCACACATCATCTGAGTCACCACTAAGATTTTTTGTAGGCTGCATGTGAGTGAACATATTATTCTGTAGCCTTACTAACTGTTAACAAATAGTGAATGCACTTGAAATGTCAAAATTTACTTAAATGTATTGAAGAACATTCTCCTACATCATGTTGTTGGATATTTATGTTTCAAACAGGAATATTACTGTTTGAATGTTTAAATTTAAGTTAAATAGAAAAAAGTCGAAACACATTAACATATTATGCCTCAGATAAGCACAATTACATTTTCTTAATACTGAATAATTACAGCTTTTACAAACTCCAAAGTTTTACAAACTCCAAATAATAGGCTAGACTTTAAGAAAAATACAACACATTTCCTCTGCATGTAGCCTGTCTCAATTTATATATTATCCAACAATACCCACCCAAAAGAATAAAACTTACATTCAATTTAATGTTGATGAATTAGCAAAGTAGTTAAGACAGCCGAGCAGCATTTAGCTCACTAGCTTTAAGTGAAATACAAAAGAGATAATGTTATATCAGATGCTCAGCTATTTTATTAGTTGCTTAGCCATGATGTCAATGTTGGCTAATGCCACTGAGCGCCGTCTAGCCCTAGTCCATACACAATAATGACATCTTTACAGCCAAACTAGCCTAAATGCGTTGTGCTAAAAGTTAGCAAGCTAGCCAAATAATGTTATCACATTACAGCTGTCACTACCCGATGTGAGTCGCTACCCGATGTTAGTCACACATGAGCAGTAGCACCCGCATCGTCGGCCATCTTGGACAGCTACTTACGGCAACACCACTTGGACAAACTACTACTTATATGTTGGATAGATGTATTTCATACAGTGGGGCAAAAAAGTATTTAGTCAGCCACCAATTGTGCAAGTTCTCCCACTTAAAAAGATGAGAGAGGCCTGTATAGGTATACCTCAACTATGAGAGACAAAATGAGAAAAATAAATCCAGAAAATCACATTGTCTGATTTTTATAGAATTTATTTGCAACTTATGGTGGAAAATAAGTATTTGGTCAATAACAAAAGTCCATCTCAATAGTTTGTTATATACCCTTTGTTGGCAATGACAGAGGTCAAATGTTTTCTGTAAGTCTTCACAAGGTTTTCACACACTGTTGCTGGTATTTTGGCCCATTCCTCCATGCAGATCTCCTGTAGAGCAGTGATGTTTTGGGGCTGTCGCTGGGCAACACAGACTTTCAACTCCCTCCAAAGATGTTCTATGGGGTTGAGATCTGGAGACTGGCTAGGCCACTCCAGGACCTTGAAATGCTTCTTACGAAGCCACTCCTTCGTTGCCCGGGCGGTGTGTTTGGGATCATTGTCATGCTGAAAGACCCAGCCACGTTTCATCTTCAATGCCTTTGCTGATGGAAGGAGGTTTTCACTCAAAATCTCACGATACATGGCCCCATTCATTCTTTCCTTTACACGGATCAGTCGTCCTGGTCCCCTTGTAGAAAAACAGCCCCAAAGCATGATGTTTCCACCCCCATGCTTCACAGTAGGTATGGTGTTCTTTGGATGCAACTCTGCATTCTTTCTCCTCCAAACACGACAAGTTGAGTTTTTACCAAAAAGTTCTATTTTGGTTTCATCTGACCATATGACATTCTCCCAATCCTCTTCTGGATCATCCAAATGCTCTCTAGCAAACTTCAGACAGGCCTGGACATGTACTGGCTTAAGCAGGGGGACACGTCTGGCACTGCAGGATTTGAGTCCCTGGCGGCGTAGTGTGTTACTGATGGTAGCCTTTGTTACTTTGGTCCCAGCTCTCTGCAGGTCATTCACTAGGTCCCCCCGTGTGGTTCTGGGATTTTTGTTCACCGTTCTTGTGATCATTTTGACACCACGGGGTGAGATCTTGCGTGGAGCCCCAGATCGAGGGAGATTATCAGTGGTCTTGTATGTTTTCCATTTTCTAATAATTGCTCCCACACAGCAAATGCCAGAGAGTTAAAATCCCAGAGTTTTGATGACGAGAGTAGAAATTTTACACTTTGGTGTCAAATGGGCACAAAGTACACTTCTCAGGTTGCACCATAATCTCTCTGTGGTGTTCCTCGATGAATAGTGTTAGTGTAGAGTTATTGTAGTGTTTATTTTACAATGATGGACTCCCACAGAGTCTATTGCTTGATTGAGTCTGCCCCGGCCGCACCGAGAGTTAGGTTTCGATTTCGTCATCAGCTCTCCAAGCCCTCTCATTGGTTGAATCCAGTCACATGCTCTGAGCTCTCCTGGAGTGCAGCAGCAACGGCACTAACCAACGACTGCCAGACAGAGTACAGCTCGCGGGACGCAGGTAAGAAACTATAAAGTGAATAAATAATGCGAAATATCAAGTATTTCAATCCTCAAAAGTAATTTACCGTAAATAACTAAAAACGCTAATGTTTATAGGCAAACACGGTTTCAATTTAGTTTAGCTAACTTGCTATATCAGTTGTAAAGTCACTACAAATGTTTAATTTATCAGAATTAATATTGTGTTTGTAATGTTAGCCACGGTAAAGCAGGTTATTTGACAAAGAAAACACAGAATTGGTTTAAAGTTAGCTAACCCCCCTCCCCTCCCCTCCCCCTCGGTGGCTAGCTACCGAAGCTAACGTTACTTCAAAGCTTCCGACTCCCGCTCGAAATTAGCTGCTAGTGGGTAACTGTGCATCATGGCCGTAGCTACCATTGAGGACACCGAGGTCATGTCCTCGGTATTTTTTTCTTGAAGTTTCGTTTTGTTGTGAAGTGAAAATAGCCGACGAGACAATTATCCTTGCATCAACGGACCGTCATGTGACACGTACTTGCAGATACCGCTGCCATGTCAAAACGAAAGTAGTCGGCTATAGCCAGCGGTGGAGTGAGGCCTTGAAATCCGGTAATTTTTTCACCGGCCCCGGTGTCCCAACTGGTGTCCAATTTAACTGGTTTCCTTACCGAACAGCTCCAGCTGTGTTGTGCTTCCGTCAGCAGATTCGTCACAAATTCACAAATATACACAACATATTACTGGAGATTTTTAAGTAGCAGTTATATAGTGCTCACTTCCAGAAAAAATATTCGCTGCAGTAGATGTTGAACTGCGACTTGAAAATCGCCAGAAATATGTTGTCTACATTTGTGAATTGGACATGACCCGATTTTGCAAACTGTTCATTCATTGGATGAGCCCTTTTCTCCCTTTCCCAGCAGGCCGTGCTCCATTTCACATTTTAAGAACAAACAAAGAAAATAATATACAATTTTTAAATATACAACCATGGAAGTTGTAGAATACTGAAATAGGAGTTGATTTAATTTGCAAAGTTGGAAGTGATAAGAAATAACTGGAACACAAGAGTGACCATGACTGAGAAATGCACAGCAAAAAAGCGTTTTAAATACATCATGGATTATTTTAACCTTATGTATAATTTGTAGTTTTCTTTTTGACCTCGGTATTTGAAAAATCCTGGCTACGGCCTTGCTGTGCATGATACACACTTGCTAGCAGAGAAAATGAAATACAGTCCGAGCAAAACGCTGGAGCGTTGTGCCCATACTCAGTCGTCGCCGTCAACGTGAGCCACGAGCCACCATGATGAGAACGGAAGCTTAGCACGTGTCTGAGCAGAGGTCAGCACTGTGGCAGCTCCACACGAGGCTAGCCGTCCTCACCGTGGCAAAGCCCTCCTGGCCCCTGTTGCCAGCGACGGCCGGGTATGGGTCCGACGGTCCAGCGCTTTGCTCGGACTGAATTTCCTTTTCTTAGTTGATAGGTGTGTCTGCCATTTCTCCCGGTTTGACGGCGTCCAGTTGTAGAAAAGAAATAAATCCTGGACAAAGCCTGACTTTGCACTGTGTCCACTGACATTACACTAATTGTATGTTTGTGTTGTAGTTGTGGGAGGTCTGCAGCAATGCTGTTCAAAGTGCAATACAAAGGGAAGAAGAAGTACATCAAACTAAATGGAGCCTCACACTCGGACTTTCTCAAGGAGGGTAAGTTAATGTCTCTGCTTTTTGTAGCCTAAAATATAGGTAGATTGTGTCATTGGGCAATGAACAGCCATTCCTAGCTCCAATAAGAGATATACTTGCAGCTGGCCACAGTAAGGGTTTTAAAGACATATTTTGCTTTAACTTTAATCATTTTTCCTCAGTACCGGAATCAACTCTGGAAACTGCTTTCTTTTCTTTTTGGCATCATGCTAGTCTACAGTGCTGTGGCCCATTAAGATAGAAAAACTAAAAACTGTATTTCCCACTTTGTCCTGTGTATGTGGTAGTAAGATGAACAATAATGCACCCCAAGCTTTATTTAATTTTTTTTTCTGTATTCAAAGCTAAAATGAAGTTCAGTATACCCACTGAAAAAGATACATATGTGCTGGATGACACTGGAACAGAGGTCGATGAAGAGGTCTTCAGTGACATTCTGGAGGAAAAAACCGACATCCTGTGGACCATTGTTGACACTCTTTCAGTTACTGGTGGTAAGTGGTCATTTGATCAAATTGTACTTTGCAAGGTTACAGTATTATCGTGTAACCATTGAAATGGACTTTACAACACAAAAATTATTGGTTCTCAGCAATATCCTGTTTAAATTTAATTTTTTTTATTTTTCATTGTTTTCAGAACCGATCCATTTACCTATGAAACATGTCAACTGATAAGAATATTGACCTGAGCACTCAGTTACCAACTAGTAGACTATCTGTCATGGACTAAATTGCTTAATATGTGGCCGTATCAACCACAAAAATTGATTGTAGCCTATTACTGGTATTAAAAAAACAAAAACAGATGCACAGTTTTACGATCCCATGCTCTCACCTACTCTCAATTGAAACTGTGGGTCAATTGATGAAATCATTAGTAAAACATGATTTTGAAAATGATGTGCTCCCGCTTTTCAGACTCTCCTGCATCTTCATGCACAGACACCTTGTCACTATCATCACGCTCATCAGAGAGTGATACTTTTCTGATGTCTCCAAAAAGACATTACGTTGATGACATCTTTCTGACGTCTCCAAAAAGACCATGCATTGATGATGGCATTCCAAAGTCCCAAAAAAGTCAGCATATTGATGACAGTTCTTCACAGGCCAAAGAGGTGAGTTTTTTGTACATTCTTTTGCCATGTTCTTATTGTGTTTTTGACATCAAAATTTTTTGTTTGGCTTATTTTTATTTGTTTTTAAGCTTGTCAAGAGAGTTCTGGAACAAAAGCCTGGAGGGGAGAAAATACTTAAAGAATATGCAACAAAAGGAGAGATGAAGGATCGAACACGCCGTGAACTTGTCAACATTGTTGTCGCTGATATGTTGGAAAAGTATGGGTAAGTCAAATGCTTCATGGTGCACAACTCAGTCAAGAGTATATTCATAGTATTTGATTGTTCATAAAAAAACAGGTGGTTGTAATCAAATGAGATTATCAGTAAAGGACAACAATGGCCAGTAAACTGTGGCCTTGCATCATATGGCTAAGTAATGCCATGAAAATATCAATATTCTAATCTAAACTAATCATTACCCATCTGCAAGACACACACAGTCTTATCCATGCAACTTGTATATTGTTTAGTAGTTCATTTGAGTTGACATGTCTATGGTCCCCATTGTAAATTGTCATACAGCCTTTTTCCCTGTCAATGCAACCTATCGTTTACCCCCACAGAAGAGCTCCGCCAAAGGACAAAAGAACACAATATGCATTGGGGATTGTGACACTGTTCCCTTCTCTAAAAGATCCCTACTCGAAAATGGGCTATGTGAGTATATATTTTAAAGAGAAGTAAACCAACTTTTCAAATTATAATAATAAAAATATTGTTGTTTCATAGGAGCAATAGAGACAGGTTTTTCTTGTGCAGGCAGCAAGGGGGGCAATTAAAGCAGAAGTAAGTGGTCCGGTCGTTTTCGCTAATGCTGCGTTCCAGGCAGGCTTTTGAAATCGTAAATTACAGCTTCAAGTCACAACTTACGACTTTGTAGCGTTCCAGGCAACCCACTCGTGTTTTTCCGACCTGTTTTACCGGTGAAAGTCACTATAACGGCCACTCGTAACTTCCGACCGGTGAACTCGTACCAGATCGAACTGGTATGACTTCACGGTCGGAAAAATACGAGTTTCCTTGAACGCACCATAACAGTCCTCGTCGCTACGTCACCACATTCACGGCGTTCCTTGGCTGCACACACAGCCCTGCAAGCCGTTCTCTCTCCTCATTGGATAAAAACTGTAGGATACGATAAATGTTTTCTCTTCGGCTCAGAGCAGAGCAGAGGGACTGAGAGACCCGTGTTTCAGTCCAAACACTCTATGTAAGTGATTGCTGTCGGAAGATATAACTATTTAAGACTTATAGTAACACAAATATATCACTTACTTCTGCTTTAACATTCTTGAAAATGACAGTCAATCCAGTACTGTGTTAAGAGCAATATTTTGTTTGTAAATTTTGTTGATAAATGAATAATGTTTTGATGCATTTTCCATCTTATAGTTCCTTTCACTAGGTGTCTAATCATGCTTAAATTTCTTAATTTTTTTTCAACATTGTTTTTAGGAGCATTTCTATGATGCAGATAGCAACGAGGGCTACATTGCCTGGAAGCTCAAAAACACACAGCGAGAACTCAGCGGCGGCAGTAACAGTGGAGTTCGGAGAAGGAGCTCTCAAACTTCAGACAGCAGTGGACCGGAGTTGGAGAGGGAAGTAACTAAAGAGCAACAGCTGGAGGGAGACCAATGCTGCGAGGCCGTATCTCTACTGAAACACAGCACAGACAAAGAACAGATCTTGATAAAAATGAGAGCAACCTTCCAACACAGACAAAAGTTGATCCATGATCCTGAGCGATGCAGCACAGTGCTTACAGTTTTCCCAAGATTCCTTGACACAAAAGGCCTTGTAAGTTCACATGAATTATGTTAATTTCCATCAATAACAGCTTTGTAAAGATGAAAATGGTAACTTCCTTCCATTGCCACCATAATCAAGTACACCTGCACTTGCTTCTTCTCCTTTAGGTTCTACAGGACTTTGAGCTGTTGTTTGGAGCAGAGACTTCATCAAAATTCTTGGAGAAGTGGGGAACACTCCTGAAGGCGAAAGTAATCGAGCCTCAGTAAGACACCCCAGCTTGACTATCTCATTCAGTCTGCAGACGAGAACCCTGATGAGGATGACGAGGTCCCAGGTAAGTGACATAAATGAATTCCCTGTGTATATCTGCCCACCATTTCAAATGTTGTCTTATTGACTGTGACGTGGTTGTGCTTATAGCACTTTTATTGACAAGAGCCATATGAATGTTTATATTGATTTGTCAGGTGCATCTCATGCTGAAATTAGAGTTTCTCCTCCCCTCTTCTCAGGTTGGGATAGTGACATGGCCTCAATCCTCCTGCTGGTCTACCTCCTGCCACCAAGTGGAAAGAAGGGAGCCGTGAAGATCAGTATCCGGGAAGCTGTGGATCATGTAGTGAAGTTTCATAAGGTTAGTGTATCCAGATTTCCATTTTGAAACGATCCAATATCAACGAGTGGAATCCACACTCCAAAAACAAATGAATGTTTTGACCAATTATCATTTCTCTTGATACAAAGGGACTTTCCCAAATGTATTTTCTCACAGGGAGAGAGAGTCACAAGATGGGGTAGCATGACAACATACTGGATAAAGTAAATTTCAGTCAGCAAATATCTGAATCTAAGAATATAGTTAAGAGGGTTTACTTAATCTGTTGGCAATAAATATAAACACATTTTTATAATTGCGGTACTTTATAAATAGCAATACATATAAACACATTTTTATAATATTATAAATAGCAATTAACATAAATTCATTTACATCTTTAATTAAAATTTTGATTAATTCTTTCTTTTCTTTTTCCTTTTGAAGTGATTCTTTAACTGTGCTATCAGATTTCTGTCTGACTTATCCATAAAAAAAAATGATGTATAGCGTAGTTATACTTTTGATTGTTATCTTGCAGGCGGGTCGCAGCCTTCAGGAGCACTCTGGTCCAGCCCAGCGGAAGCAGCCCTACATCCTGGCCGTTGGCATGACAAGAAACAACATCCATGAATACTACATTGCAATGGATGGTGAGCTCCTTCCCTGCAAGGCCAAGTCTTCCCTGTCAGCCTTTGATGAACTTTTCAAGACACATTATGTGTTTGGCATCTCCTATGACCAGGCCCTAAACAGCATGTACACATTTGTGCAAACCACCATCTACAATATCGATGTAGGGCTTTCTCATGAAACTCCCAGAGTCAAGGACCTTAGGGCAAAGCTCCTCAACTGAAGTTGTGATGTACAAATGCTTTGTTTGCCAGTCTACTTTTGTCACCATCCAGCAATTGCTTCGTCATCTCAAACTTACACATGCCTTTTTTCCCGGCAAGAAGTTTCATTTGGTGTGTGACCAGAATGGATGTCGTCAGAGATTTTGCACTTTTTCAGGCTTCAGGAAACATCTCCATTCTAAGCATAGTCCTGAAAGTCTAGTTCAAATTGATAATGAATCTGTCACTCCTTCAGTTGTTGTATCTGATCAGCAAACAATGTCAGCTTTAATTTCAGAGCAACCAGTGAATTCTCAAAGCTGTAATGAGACTAGGCAACAACATACCCAAGAAATGTGTGCATCCCTTATTGCAAAACTCCAAAGCTCTGGTGTGGCTACTAATGTCATAACGACTGTTGTTGAAAATATGGAGGAGCTTGTAGAGGAACTGCATTCAAATGTTAAAGATGATGTTGTCAAATTACTCCCAAATGTTGAGGACATTAGAACAAAAGTTGATGATTATTTTGAAAGCCTTGAAAATCCATTTAGCAAACTGAACACTGAGACAAAATGGAAAAAACATTTCAGTGAGAAATGGGGTCTTGTAGAACCTGTTGAGGTCGCTCTAGGGGTGAGGTATGACACCAGAAGGAATCGAACCACTGGCACATACGATCAGGTTCCTGTGACAGACAAATTTGTGTACATTCCTCTATTGGAAACGCTGAAGTTTATATTCAACAACAGGGAGATTTTAAATCATATTTTGCAGCCTTGTGAGAAGACTGGGTTTTATAAAGATTTCTGTGATGGGAGCTATTTTAAAGGTCACTCTCTCTTCTCTAAAAAACCAAACTCTCTCCAAATACAGATATTCTATGATGATTTTGAAGTGGCAAATCCACTAGGATCCAAACATGGTATCCATAAGATTGGAAGTATATACTTTATTTTACGAAATCTGTCTCCAAAGATAAACTCAGCGCTTATGAATATTCATCTTTTGGCACTTTTTCATACAGAGGATGTAAAGAAGTATGGATTTAATGTTATCTTAGAACCCCTTGTACAAGATCTGAAAGTGCTCGAGTGTACAGGAGTTGAAGTTCCTTTCTCTGATGAAGCAGTTTGTGGAACAATTGCACAGGTGACTGGGGACAATTTGGGATTGCACTCACTACTTGGGTATGTAGAATCATTCAGTTCAAACTATTTTTGCCGCTTTTGTCTGGTAGACAAACAAACCTCACAGACAGTTTTCAGTGATGATGATCCAAGAATAACACTCCGCAATAAAGTACTGCATGCTCAGCATTGCAATGACTTGAAAGCAGATCCTACACTGCCATCAACATTTGGAGTGAAGCGAACATGTTTACTCAATGATCTACAGTACTTTGATGTTTCTGATAACTATGCTGTAGACATTATGCATGACATATTGGAAGGAGTTGGGCAGTTTGAGCTAAAGTTGCTTTTTGGTTACCTCTCAGACAACAACATCATATCCAAGACAGATATTTGTAACAGGATATATTCATACAATTATGGCTTTGTTGAGAGAAAAAATCGACCAACCAGAGTAAACTTGGAGCAGACTGGAAATGGAATTGGTCTCAATGCCATTCAGACATTTAGCTTGATCCGGAATGTGCCCTTGATATTTGGAGATGTTGTACAAGAAGGAAATGCACATTGGAGACTCTTGCTGCTTCTGCTGCAAATCATGAACATCATATTTTCTCCTGTCATTACTGATGGTATGACAGTATGTCTGAAGCATCTCATTCTTGAACATCATAAACTTTTCAAAGAGCTCTATTCACATCGCAGATTGATTCCTAAACATCACTTCATGATTCATTACCCCAGATCCATTCGAAAAATAGGTCCAATTCTTCATGTTTGGGCAATGAGGTTCGAAGCCAAACACAGGTTTTTCAAGAACACAATCAAAAATTTCAAAAATATAACAAAGTCATTAGCTAAAAAACATCAGATGGCTGTGGCATACCACTGGGAATCAATGCCATTTAAAAGTATTAACTGTGGTCCAGTAAAAACTGTTCAGCTTAATGCCTTGGCAAATGGTGAAATAATTGCTGAAGAACAGCAGGTTGACTTGGACTGTGAAGTTGATGTGACATCTTGGATCACTTGTTTTGGGACAGAGTATCGCCCAGGCCTTCTGGTTTGTTCAAACATAGAGGAGGATTTCCCAGTATTCAGTCAGATAAAAGACATTGTTGCATTTAATGGAGACTATTTTCTTGTAGCAGAAGATTTTGAGACACTTAGTTTTGCAGAGCATTTTCATTCTTTTCATGTCAGACAGGGTAATCCTGAAAATGTATCCATGCTGAAAGTTGATGATTTGCCCATGTTTAAGCCATTTGATCTGCAGACAACGTATGGTTTTGACAGAGATGATCAGTATGTGGTGCCTGTGCATGTTTTTGTATAAGAAATGTGTCACTGAAGTGGTAAGATGCTTTTTTTTTCACCATGGCTCCATAACTTAAGACATGTTTTATGTCCTAACAAGAGTTGACTGTTCACTTCAACAACATTAAGACAAGATACTTGTTAACAATAATAATAAAGATGTTATATTTTCAAGAAACTTTTGTGTGGACTATACATTCCTGAAGTGTTAATAATTAACCTCAAAGGTGTTGGGTGTACACCAGTCAGAGTAAATTCTCACTCTCAGAGTGTTAAATAATCAGCTCTGAAAAGTGCTACAAATTACTTACTTAAGAGTATATCTTTTACTCTCTGGGAGTTCTAGGTTTACACTGCAAGTGTCAAAAAGCACCAAAGTAGTGTCTAAAAGTACCAGTGACAGAGTACAATTGCACACTCAGAGGGTTCAAGTCCAACTCTTTATTTTGAGTATATATTTTACACTGTTGTCGGTGTTCAGTGAACACCGAACTCTTGGACCTATATATACACCGAAACTGGAGTTAAATGTACACTTATAGAGTACAATATACACTGGGAATTTTGCTGTGCACAGTTGATTTCTTCACACCAAGCTGCTTACCTGTTGCAGATTCAGTCTTCCCAGCCTGGTGCAGGTCTACAATTTTGTTTCTGGTGTCCTTTGACAGCTCTTTGGTCTTGGCCATAGTGGAGTTTGGAGTGTGACTGTTTGAGGTTGTGGACAGGTGACTATTATACTATTATTACATACCATTAATACAGGTAACGAGTGGAGGACAGAGGAGCCTCTTAAAGAAGATGTTAAAAGTCTGTGAGAAATCTTGCTTGTTTGTAGGAGACCAAATACTTATTTTACAGAGGAATTTACCAATTAATTCATTAAAAATCCTACAATGTGATTTCCTGGATTCTTTCCCCCCATTCTTTCTCTCATAGTTGAAGTTTACCTATGATGAAAAATTACACGCATCTCTCATCTTTTAAGTGGGAGAACTTGCACAATTGGTGCCTGACTAAATACTTTTTTGCCCCACTGTACATGTTTCAGCAGTTGGATGCGAGTCCGCACAAAAGTATAGAAACAATATAAATTCAACACAAGTTTGTGCATCTGTATGTAACCGGGGAAGTATTAATACACAAGCACATTTTTCGCGCATGCGCTTTGTGTGCTGTCGCTATCCGATGTGAGTCTGCAGTGCATGCCCTTTGTGTCTTTTTTTCTTTTTTCAAACTTTATTTAAATCTTTAAGACAAAATACAATACAAATAATTGCATCAACCTTGGAAGTACAGGGAGTACAGTGTTAAATATGAAAAAAAAAATATATATATATATATATATATATATCACATTAAAAATGCAGCTCTGGACTGCATGTAACCAAAACAAAACTGGCTCAGGCCTCCACCCCCCCCTTTCCATTAGCCTTCCCCGTCACTCTCCGTTCGCTTCTCCTCCTCTACCTGCCTGTTTTCAGTGAAGCACTTTCCATCCACTGACGAAACAGCTGACTGAGGAAACAACGGGACCATTGTGATGTCAAGTAATGAAGTAAGTACATAATGTAACTTCAGTAACATATTTGTAATGTAGTGTAACATGTCTCTGTTGCAATGTAGCTTGAATGGTATTCTCCCTTGTAAGTAGCTTTGGATAAAAGCGTCTGCTAAATGACTAAATGTAAATGTAAAACAGTTGTTATTAGCTTTCTAGCTTTCCGATGTTAATGTTAGCTAACTGCTAGTAGTTGAAAATTAACAAGCTGAACATAGTAGCCAAACAACAACTTCACATTGATCATTTCTGTTGGATTTTATGAGCACTGCTGGCAAACAGCTGTGACATTTGAGTTTTTGTGCAATTGTAAAATTATTGACCAAGACGTGTGTTGCTAGTGTAATGTAGCCAGAGTCTGGTTCATCAACTGTCTCTGATGTAGCTAATGCTAAGTTAATTCCTTATAAAATTATAACGTTATATTATAATTGTTGTTGCGCTCTTCATAACTGATAGTTGGATTTTGATTTTGTTAAGGTCAGCAGCAGCAGCATGTCTGCCGAGGCAGCAGCCGGTGTGAGGCGGTCAGATAAGAAACAGAGGTTTGTATCATCTGTGTTTCTATTTGAAGTAAAAATATCAACATAGTGTGAAACGCCAGTTTTTCTAGTGTGTGAAAATCACGATTTAGTTATCAGTGTATGTGTTGTTCATCTTTTACAGAGGCTGCTTCAAGAGTTGACCCTGGAAGGAGGTTTTTTGACCTGCAGCCAGGGCTGGTTTATGATGCTCTGATGATGCAGCAGGCCATCATGGGGCAGCACTGCCATGCCATACCTACCTCTGAGACATCTGCAGCAAAATGCACCCCACATTTACAGGCACATGCATCATTTAGAGATCAAAGGCAATTTAGTCCTGTTCAGTAGACTTCTAACATGTTCAATTAATCATTTATAATAATTTATGTTCAGAAGTTATTGTTTTGCCTATTGTTCATTAATGAGTAAACAAATATTCTTCAATGATGTGTGGATCTGCTTCATTCACTAATAACCTAATTGTGAAACACCGTAAGTTTTCTGCTTTGTGGTAAACAGTACATCAACTTACATTTCACTTGTGTATTGTCAGTGATTGAATTACTCTCTCCAAGCAGTAGTGGACTAAGCCAGCGGAGCCCTAACTAATACTTTATCTACAGTGTTACAAAGGATTGAAGGTTGAAGCATGAATATAATCTCAAATCATGTTTATTGGTGAGCAGTATTGCACAGTCAATTCCAGAAAACAATCAAATACTACATTTTTAACATACATAGTTATACATCACCTTTCTCTTCTTGCTGGAACCATCTGGACAAAAAAGATCAATTGTAAATCTGTACAATCTACACTTGGCAGTTGAAATGAAACAAAACTCAACTGTTGTACACATTGATGTATTACAGTTCTGTTTTAACATCTCAAATGTGGTTTACTGCCCCTTCAGTTTAGAACAAACACATAAGACAATAGATCAAAAGCTAATCAAATTCAGAAACAATGACAATAATGACACCATGTAAGGTTTATGATCAGTAGTGACAGAGTAGCAGCATGCAAAGTGTAATTCAGTATGGTTTGTCTGCTTTTGTGGCCTGCTGTACTCAAAGCCACTGAGGATGACGTGATGAGGACAGGACGAAGAGTAGCTCCTGGTGTCATTCCTTCCATCACACAGCATCTGCCAGTCTGCCATGGTGGAGTAACTGCAGTATTGGGCATTATGACCTGAGGAATGCAAGACAAAACATGTAACCTGTGTAAAAGATATTTCAGAGCTTTAATCTAAACAAACCTAACATGACCAACAATTCACACATTAAAGATTTCAGAATTGCTAAGCTGTCAATTACAATAAACTTCTTTAGTTATAGAAAACAGACAGTTGTAAGACCAAGATGTCTATCATCTTTATCAAAGTAACAGTCACAGTATTTCATCACCAGTACAACAGCTTGTTTATTATTTTTAGGACAAAAATATCATACTTTACATTTAGTCAAAAGTTTCTGAAATAGCAAGCAATAGTCCAGTAAAGCATGGTTAGCATTAGCACTATTGTTGCTATTATATGTACTGTCCTGACAGCATTATTGTCTGTTTGGCCAACTAACATTACACAGGCAAGCCATACATATTTTCATACTCACTTATCTCCCTTTGTGCTATAGAACAGTGATTTTCAACCTTTTTTGAGCCGCGGCACACTTTTTACATTTACAAAATCCTGGGGCACACCACCAACCAAAATGACACAAAAAGACACTAACACAGTACATATAATACATATAGTTAATAATATAGTTTCTAAATGTATTTGTACTCACTTAGTGTGAAACCTGGGCCTGTTTCGATGAACACAACATGGATATCCTGGCAGGAATGGTAGAAAGACACACACAAAGCTCTTCCTCAACAGCTCTCAGTCTCTCTCTGTTTTTAGTTTTTATCGCTGTCAGGCTTGAGAAGCTCAGCTCACACAGATATGTGGTTGAAAACGGGAGCAATGTCAAAATAGCTTTGTTGGCCAGAATGGGGAACTCCTTGGCAACAGCTAACCAAAAACTGTCCAAAGGAAGATCAGCAAAGTTTAGCTTTAAACCACGATCTTGTTTCAGTTCAATGAGTTCCTCTTGCTCCTTTAAAGTCATGTCCTTTCCAGCAACGGATGCTGAGCTGTATGGGTCCCTAACCCAGTCAAGGCATTCTGTGAAGGCTGAAGAGAAATAAAATGACAACTTCTCCTCCAGAGTTTTCAAATGTTTGCCAATCACCTCGCACATTGCAGCAGTGTTGCCATCCTGCAGTTTCTCGGTGAGTGGGAACATCTCAAGGTTGCCATGCTGCACATGTTGTTGCCAGAGCTGCACCTTTAAACGGAATCCGTTCATTTTGTCAGTGCTTGTAAGCAGGTTTTCATTTCGGCCTTGCATCCATGTGTTCAGTTCATTCAGATGATGAAATATATCAGCCAGGTATGCCAGCTTTGCACACCACTGATCACTTGCAAGCAGCTTTGAGAAATCGGGCCTCTCGTCTGTCAGAAACACTTTAAGTTCCTCTCGGAGCTCATACACACGGGCCAGCACTTTGCCGCGCGACAGCCACCGGACCTCCGTGTGGAGCAATAACACTTTATGTTCCGCTCCCATTTCCTCACACAGAGACGCAAATAAGCGAGATTTCAAAGGTCGCGTCTTCACAAAGTTCACTAAGCGCACAACATCATCCAACACAGGAGCTAGATCTGCTCGTAAGGTCTTTGCAACGAGGGCCTCACGGTGCAAAAAACAGTGCGTAACAGTAACAGCTGGGTTTCTTTCTTTGACCCTACTTACGAAGCCTTTGATGCGCCCGACCATGGCTGCGGCTCCATCAGTGCAGACACCTGTGCAGTTTTCCCACGTAAGCCCGCTTTTGTCAAGATATTCCGACGTGACCCGAAATATTTCCTCTCCTGTTGATTTTTCTGGCAGTGCCTTGCAAAATAGGAAGTTTTCTCTAATGGCTTCTCCATCCACAAAACGCACGTTGGCCAAGAGCTGACAATGTCCACTAATATCCGTCGACTCATCAAGTTGCAAGGCAAATTTCTTACTGATGCGCATCTTTTCCAAAACAACAGTTTCTATGTCCGCAGACATGTCATCAATACGTCTGGCAATTGTGTTATCTGAGAGAGGCACTTTAGCGATCTCTTTGGCCGCGTCAGGGCCGAGCATCTCATTCACAATGGCTTTATAAGCTGGCAGTATTAATGTTTCTGCCACGCTGTGGGACTTTTTTGTTTTAGCTACAAGTTCAGCAACAAGGTAGCTAGCTTTGAGGGCTCTCTCGTTTACCTTTGTGGTTTTTCTCAAAACAGTTGCCTGTTTCTCATTGTTTGTACGTAAGCGTACAAAATAGTCCATCGACTTGTTTTGAACGGAAGGGTGTTTCGTTTGGAGATGGCGTTTAAGCTTGCTTGGCACCATGGCGCTATTGGATAGCTTCTCACCACACACCAAGCACAGCGGACTCGGTGCCGTTGCATCCCCGGTGAACGTAAATCCAAATGAAAGATAGCTTTCGCTGTATTGCCTCGAGCTCACCGTCTTGTCTTTTTTCTTTTGTCGACCACTCATACTTGGGCCTTCATCTGGGTCAGAAGTTTGTCCAGGGCCCTGTTCGGCATTTGCATTTTCCCTTCTCAAAAACTTCTCCATCACTGTCACCTTTTTTTTTTCATCACTGTCACTTGCTCGTCTTGCTTTGATCCCAAACTGTCACTGTCACGTGTCGCGCAGCACTAACTCTATTGTCTTTACAGGTATTTAAATCCCTCAGCTGCCACCCACTGCCATAGAAGAGATAATGCATTATCTGCGACACTTTATTACAGCACAGACACCCGACAATGGTTAATTAGGTGATATTAGAACATTTCCCACGGCACACCTGATGATCTCTCGCGGCGGTACACCAGTTGAAAATCACTGCTATAGAATATGTGGACATACAATGTGATAACACACAGCACTAGTCGTTAGCATTCCTATTCCTTCCTCTGTTACTATTTTACAATGCTTATTGCTAACGTTAGCCACATGGCTACCAGCTCAGAGGTACGACGCTAGCTTGCTTAGCTTACGTAGCTTAGCTTTAGCTCGTTAATGCTAACAGCAAAACAAAACCGGGACCAGTCTGAGTAGAACTACTTTATCCAGCACTACAGGAGTTACACACAGTCCTATTCTTCTTCTTTGTCTCTCTCATAGAGGACAAATACACTTATAACCATCTCATTCACTGTAACTGCGGCTACCGCCAGTATAAAACACACACACTTTATATGACTTTGTGTTTGAATGCTAGCTCCATGGCCATCATGAAGCCGAGCTGCATCACAGCTGTCTGCTGCTCTGTCACCGCTGAGCCTCAAATATAACTAATGTTAGAGAGGCAACAGCTCGAGCCTGACCGTTAGCCCGTCCTAAGACTGTCAACTAAATGAACATGATATGTCACATTACGTCTAACGTTAGTCTAACACTAACTAAACAGATATGTGACTGTATATAAACATAAAGTTACTTACCGGTCCAAGAGAAGAAGCTCCAGGTCCTTTCACCTGACCCAGGGCCTCCCTCTGCGGCGGTTATATAGGGGAGTGGATTAACGGTTATATAGGGGAGTGGATTAAGGGTTATATAGGGGGAGTGGACTAACGGTTATATAGGGGGAGTGGATTAACGGTTATATAGGGGAGTGGATTAAGGGTTATATAGGGGAGTGGACTAACGGTTATATAGGGGAGTGGACTAGCGGTTATATAGGGGGAGTGGATTAACGGTTATATAGGGGGAGTGGATTAACGGTTATATAGGGGGAGTGGATTAACGGTTATATAGGGGGAGTGGACTAACGGTTATATAGGGGAGTGGACTAACGGTTATATAGGGGGAGTGGATTAACGGTTATATAGGGGAGTGGATTAACGATTATATAGGGGGAGTGGACTAACGATTATATAGGGGGAGTGGATTAACGGTTATATAGGGGGAGTGGATTAACGGTTATATAGGGGGAGTGGACTAACGGTTATATAGGGGAGTGGACTAACGGTTATATAGGGGAGTGGACTAACGGTTATATAGGGGGAGTGGATTAACGGTTATATAGGGGAGTGGATTAACGGTTATATAGGGGGAGTGGACTAACGGTTATATAGGGGAGTGGACTAACGGTTATATAGGGGAGTGGACTAACGGTTCCGGTGGAGGAGAGGAGGAGGTGTTTCACATGCACTAACATGAACGCGCTGCCGGCCCGGCTTCCAAAATAAAGGTTCCAGAACAACACACACAGAGGGCGTGTGACGTAACTCTCCACTCCAGATGTCAATACACCATTAGTTGTTAACATAGCAAAAATAAAATTCCTGAAAGCTAATAATATATAATAATAGCCCCTTTAAGATCCACATGAAACGAAATTTCATTTGGGATAAACTGAAGAAATCTGGCTTTATGAATATGATATTTACCCAACAGATACAGCAATTTAATTACATTATCAATTTTCTTATTGTTAGATTCGACACTAAAGAAAAAGACCATACTTTCTGTAATGGTGACCAAGACCCTCTGAGACTCCCAAATTTATAAAGATATTTGAGTCCAAAAATTAGAAGAATGTGGACATCCATAAAATAAATGAGAAAAAGACTCCACCTCTTCTTTGCAGAAGGAACATAAAGGTGACACATCAGGTCTAAACTTGTTAATGAATTCATTGCAGGGATAGTATCTATGCAAGAGTTTAATATGAACTTCTTTAACTTTATCGGGGACAAAAAATGTTAAATTCAGTCCAGACATTCCTACTGATGTTAGGAAACATCACTCTCCAACGATGGAAGGAGTTGGGATCTTGACTATGAAGAGAAGTAAAAACACTCCTAATATGAGCATTAACAAGAACGTTCTTCAAAAGCCCTTCCACCAAGCCACAGTGCAGGAATCATTCCTGAGCAAGGTCTCTACTGTTGGTAAGAAGCTCATGTCAGTAGTTTGAGTCCATCTTTTAAACATCTTGTCTGTGTAATGTTAAAACATTACTTTTCTTCTTCCTTTCCTCCATCTTTACTGCTAACATGGATTTATAGCCTGCTCTGACATCAATTTGATGAAAACACATTTTTGTATTTTTAGATAAAAAATGTTGGTTTATGTTCAAAATGGAATTCTTTGGTCCTTCAAAGTTATTAAATAAAAGTTAACACACTTTCAGTATTGGTTTGAGCATTCATTCTATCTCCAGTACATTTGATGGTCTTGCAATAGTGTATCAAACAGAGGCATGCATACCTCAGTTTAAATATCTGTCTGCATCAAAAGTCCATCAGGTGAAATGGCTGGAGTACAGGAAACAGTTTGGAGAAATAGAAGGGGGGGTGGAGGGGCTGGGACAGAACTAAAAGAAGGGTGATACCTGTGTCTTATCAAACATCAGATAAATCTTGGCCTCTTTTTCATTAAGAAAACTGTTCCAAAATCAAAGCTCTATGAATGTAAAATGGATGTAATGTAATGTTAAAAACTTCTGTTAGTTTATACCATTCTCAACTGAAAAAATATAAAATATATCTTGTGCTTAAAGCACAATATATGTATACAGTCTATGATATATACATATATATGTATGTAATGTAATGTTAAAAACGTATATATGTTATATATATGTATATATGTAATATAATATGTAATGTAAAATAATATAAATAAAAAAGATAGATAGATAAGATAAGATAGTAGATAGATATAATTATTATTACTATTATTTAGTATTATGATATGTATACTTACTCTTAACCTCTGAAAACTATTTATATTTATATATTATTTATTTCGCATATCGCGTTTTGAGTCTGGAGACGTTTTTTCCAAGCAGAGTTGCCATACATGATTGTCCAAGATGGCGGACCATGGAGGACGCTACTGCGCATGTGTGACTCACATCGGGTAGCGACTCACATCGGGTAGCGACTCACATCGGGTAACAACAACAGCCGCCCACCTGACTAGCATCACGTTATCCTCGACTTCCAGACGGCGACGCGGGAGCTGCAGGTGCCGCTGAGGATGGTGCAGATGATGCAGCAGCAGAAAATATGTTCGTCAATTTCTGACACATGGCCTAGATCTAGATGCATACCTGTCAACCCTCCCGTTCTTACTGGGATTCTCCCGTACTTAAAAAAAAACCCCAGTTGGTTTCCCGTTTGAACAATTTCCCGGAAAAATCCCGTATTTGTACGTTGTCATTTATTAAGATTGGAAAGAGAGTGGAACCTGGTACAACTAAAGCGTCAGTGAGGGACAGAACCTGTGCAGGTCGCCTCCATAACAGCAGGTGGCAGTTGCGCCCGTGGGCGATTATATCAGGATTAGAACTAGAGGAAGTGACTGGCTGAATCAATCGCGGGGTGGTCGTCATGGATGTCGATGTAGGAGAGGCACAGGCACCCCCTACACATATGGAGTTAGATTTGTTTCATAATGATGTGTGTGTGCAGATCGACAATTTGTGTGTAAATGTGTAATCTGTAAATATAAACACCTTCCACAAATACAAAAAAAAAGATTTGTATACTCACAAAAATATTTTGCAAATATAAAACTGATCTACAAATACACAAACAAATCCCACAAATAAAAAATATCTGTGAATACATTAAATTAATTTACAAATAAATGAAAAGCATTTGTGAATATCTTCATAACATTTACAACATTTTGAAAAAGGCATTTGTGAACTCAGTTTTTATTTGTGAATCAAAAAAACATTTGTGGATCTCAGTTCTACGCTTGTGGATTTGCTTTTTACACACAAAGTTTTGAAACAAACGCCGGTCCAAACGAAAATCCACTCGTATCACTCGGCCATTTTCGGATAGCAAGTGATCGCCTACTGATGACGTCATTTCAGCATTTCAAAGTAAGAGCATGCAGTCTTTCTATGAGCTTGTTTTTGTTTTTAATAATCAGCGTTAAGTGACGTGCATTCATGGTTTCATGTTAATGTCATACAGTGATTATTAGTGTGTGTTTATTTGTTCTATGTATATTATCTAGCACACACTTTCGTATACATTTCTATTTGAGTATGAAAGGCATATATATATATATATATAGCCAGCTTTCAGGTTAAATGAAGCACAAACAATGCATATGCTTTGGACTGTAATAAACAAAAAAAAGGCAAAAATAGGTGGTTTAGATTTGCAGGTTTAGATTAATCAAAATGGGATTAAACCTCCAACTGATCTGATCCCACAGACTGGACACTATAGAAACTTAAGTATAACAAGTAACCAAAATCATCCATCTGTGAATGACTGTAATTTAGAACTTTACAGAGGTTAGTTGCAAATATATGAGTTTAACACTCAAATCAAGTATTTATGCTTCAGGATCCCTTTCTATTTTAAGGATCTGCCGGCAGTACACCCACCTACAGCAAAAGAGCTTTTTTCAAGCTTTTTTTCTGAAGTTTAGGTCTCAGGTTACCTACACCCAGGTTGAGCATCACCATTTGAATGAAGTCATCAGTGATTTTTAGTCTTTTTGGATAATCCAAACGAAGAGCGTATATTAGTCCTAATGTAACACAGAAAGCTTGCACCGTGGCTTCGATGTCATCCATAACGATATTACCTTCCAGTATGATGGCAATGCTGGAGGGTTCAAGGTGCAGGGCATGTGGACCTGGCAGCTGTCTGTCTTCAGGTATCATCGTCAATAGCCCAACAGGAACTTGTGTGACACCTGCGACGGTATCAGTATCCTGCAGATATAAAGGAAGGTTAAAAACTAATTTGAAAATTTCATAGTGCAAAACCTTCAACATACCAAATTATGCAAATGATGTGTCACAACCTAAACATTTCAGTGGTATTTATGTTATTAACTGGGCCACCCCTCTTAATTTTTCTGATTACTTAATGCTTGTGTAGACCCACCTGATTTCAAACTGGACTAAAGTAGTGTCTGCTTTGCGCCAGTAATGGCAGTGGCAACTGATAGTGTGGCGGTTGCTGGGGTCCCCGTTGTCATGGTGACCGATGTAATCCAGAGAAAGTCCAGTCTCAGTCGCTACAGTTTAGCAGTTTATACTCGCTACAACTTTACTAGTGTGTTTTTTATCTGTTTGTGTGTTTACAGATACGTGTGTTGCATGAAAATAAAACCCCCATAACACCTGAAACAACAGCGTCTGATTTCAGTGTGTTACATATGCAATACTTACAAAACAGACTTTGAAAAAATCACTGCCATCATCCCCGAGGAAAACTGGGAGACATCGCAGCAGTCCTCATGGCTTCAACATTATGGGTCTACAATTAATAAAAAACAGTAAAATAAACAAAAGCATTTTCTGAAGAAACTGCATTGTATTTTTCCAACTTAAGTTATTTAAAGGAATAGTTTGACATGTTAGGAAACATATTTGCTTGTCTTGCTGAGCTAGATTATAAGATCAATATCACTTTCATGTTTGCATGGCAAATATGTGCCATAGTCAGTAGCTGGTTAGCAGAATATTTGTGTGTGTGGAAACTAGAACATTGTCAGTAAGGAACAACTTGCACGATTTCCTGCACTTATATAAAATGAGAAGGAATGCTTACCTTTGTTTCAACCTGGGAAAGGATCTCCCTAAGTGTCCTTCCAATTATTCCGGTTTTAGATTTGAAGATCTCGAGGAAACGTGGGGTATGGCGGTCCAAGGACTCAAAGAAGTCCCGCTCAAGATCTTTACTTGCCACTCTTGTGAATTCTGCAAAGACCTTCAAGGACAAAACAGAACACAAACAAAACATTTTGTACTAAGTTAAGAGTTGACCACAATATTATCGTATACAAACTATCCTAACCTTTGTGTTTTTATGTTTAGGCAATGTGTAAAGTTAAATTATTTACTCTTTTTTTTCGTATTCCCCTTAGCATGCAACATCCTGTATTTATTTAGCATACTTGTTTGCTTACCTGTTGTTTTCTGAAAAGAGCCGGCCATCGTTCCAACATCCGTTTCACAGAGGGCTGCTCTTCCACAATTTCTTTGTGTCTTAATGAGAAGGTCTGGTTCATCAGCTGATTCACATGAACTGCATTTGGGAACCTTTTCTTCATTTCATTTTCAAGCAGCTGTATAGAGAATTCAAGTGTTGATGCATCTTGACCCTGTGGAAAATCTGGCAGGAAGTTTGTCTCACTTCTTCTGGGTCTCTTCAGGCTTTTTCCAGGTTGCTCCCGCTCTGGATTCTGCTGTGTTCTCTTATTGCTGTTGATTGAAAAATCTGCAATTCCACATCTGCGAAGTTTGGAACGGAGATTACCCATTTTGAATTTTAAACTATTCTTCCATCCATAGCAACCCGTGGTTGACCCTGGCTCAGCAAGGCACAGGTGCTTAGCAATCAGTGCTGCAGCAACAGTGGTGAAGTGTTCATCTTGAGGGTACTTGAACTCGTACATCTCCTCAGCTAGCTAGGTTTCCCTGTCTCAGTCTATATTCAATATTTACAGAGAAATATGGCACCTCAAATGTAGAAGGCCACGGGTCACGTGAGGTCAGTGGAGATGTCTCTTCAGTGCGAGGCAGTATTTCTGTGTCAGACGACCCAGGTGAAGACAGATTCAACGCTGAAGACAATGCGCTGGCTGAAGATGAGGGACTGGCTGCAGACAATGTTACAACTACATTTTTCAGAGACACAATCTTCAGTGTTGGTCTATCAGGCAGCTCAGTTATATCCGTGAGGTTGCAAAAAGCATAGTTGAACTCTGGGTCTTCATAGTGAAGCATGAAGTCATACTGCTGATCAAGTCGTTTTTCAACTCGCTTATTAGCTCTTCCAAAGTATTTGCTCTTTCGTGGAAAGTTACTTTTCGAATGTCATTTTCAGTAACCACTACCCTCACTGGCCAGGACTGGTCCATGGTTCTGAAAGAATAAAATATGACATCAGCACAAAATGTAATGCTTTAGGGTCACAAACAACTGACCTTTCACTCTGTAGGCAGAGAGGGGAAAGACATCATTGAAGTCTTTCAACTGGGTTACAAGCAAGCTTGAGCTACTTTTGCAGACTTCGTAAGCTCTAAGGTGTTTGTGATACCATGCAAACAATTGTCTACAAATGAAAAAAACATTGATATCCACAACCAGACTTGATGAATCTGCCTAAATCTGTAGTCAAATCCTCTTCTTGAAAATATGTTGCGTCTTCAATGTCATTTTCATTTTCAGTTTGGGCAACTTCACCCAAAGTTTCTGTATGTGTTAAAATTTCCGGTTTGAACTGCAACGGGCTATGCATCTGTCTGCCATCATGGTTCCTGCTTTTGCGGGCATTAAATGTAGTGTAGATGCAGGTTTCAAAATTACAATCCTTGTAAGTGCACTGTACCTTTTGGTGCATCTGGATATGTGTCCGTAAGTGTGAAAAAAAAATCTTTCATTACATGAAACTAGTAATCTGTAAAAAAAAAACCCAAAAAAAACCCGTCAGCCTCCTCTGGGGGAGGGACTTTGGAGGCAGGGCAGGAGTGCAGTGGAGGGGGAGGGATCTGAAAGTTTTACTTTTTCAAATTTGATGCTAAGTCCTCTCTCTCCTCAAAGTTACCAACTGCAGCTTTAACAGGTTCCTTGACACAGGTATTTTTGTCTTCAGCCTCCTTCCCATAAGCAGCTGCGCAGGAGAGTAGCCTACTCCTTCCAGTGGCGTGTTTCTGTACTCCAAAAGAGCAATGTATGGGTCCTTGAGACTTTCCTGTGCTTTTTTCAGCAGATTCTTCACTGTTTGTATAACTCTCTAGGCTTGTCCATTTGACTGTGGAAACTCTGGACTCGAGGTAGAGTGTTTGAACTCCCAGCTGGTCGCAAAGTCTCGCATTTCTGTACTTACCAGCTGTGTCCCATTGTCAGAAAAAAGTTCATCAGGTACACCGTGTCTGGCAAAAACAGACTTAAGTACTGTAATGATGTGCTTGCTTGTAGTACCACTTAATTTTGAAATCTCTGGGTACTTTGAGTAGTAGTCGACCCACATGATGTACTCTGCATTATTGAAATGGAAGAGATCCATTCCAACTTTTGACCACGCTCTTAAAGGAACTGGAAGACTTATCAAGGGCTCTCTGGGATTGTTGTTTTTGAGTTTGTTGCACACAGCACATTTCTGCACGACGTCTTCAATTTGTTTTGCCATTCCGACCAAAACAGGATGTCTCTTGCACGTTCCTTACACTTCACATGTGCCTCAAGAATCTTTTTCGAGCATCTCCTCTCTCATCTTTGTAGGAACAACCAATTTGGAGTTTTTGAACAGTAGTCCATCAGAATATGTCAGCTCCTCTCTGAAAGTCCAGTACTTTTGAATTGTCTTTGGAACTTGGCTCCGTGACTCAGGCCATCCATCCTGCACTGCTTGTCGGACCAGTCTCAGTTCCTCATCCTCTTTTGTTGCATCTTTGAAACTGCTGACACTTTTCTTCTGAAACAGGTAACTGTTGGACTACATAGCTCACATCCAACTCGTCCTCCTGTCTGCCATGTGTGTGGTGTTTCAGGCTGGCTCTGCTCAGTGCATCTGCAATGTGCATTTCCTTACCAGGCTTGTATGTCACCTGTAGGCTGTATTTCTGTAGCCTCATTAACATTCTCTGCAGCCTTGCTGGAGCTTTGTGGAGTGGCCTTTTGAAAATAGTCTCCAACGGTTTGTGATCTGACTCAACCTGAACATGTCTGCCATACAGATATTGGTAAAATCTTTCACATCCATATACGATTGTGAGCAGCTCTTTCTCTATTTGAGCATATCTTTGTTCGCAGAGAGTCACGTGGGTACACCGAGCAAGATGGCGGCGCGGTAGACGAGCTCCGCTCACCCACCGATATTTATCCCACAAACGTTTAGCAAAATAGTCTCCCCTAAAGTCCATGACCCATATCTGAGCAGGCCGAAGTGTTTTTTGGACCTCAATGGCGACCACGTCAAAGTATTTTAAAGACGCGGCCCGCATGGCTACCAGGAAAAACCCTCCGCCGACTGAAGTAAAGGTAACTTCAAACTCGCCGCTGCCGGCGCAGTTAGAAAAGCAACAGGCCGGAAAAGTTGCAAGCATGGAGAATATGTTTGCCGAAATCTCCAAGATGAGCGCCACGTTGCAGGGAGTGGCTGCAGACATACTAACTATTAAAGCAACAACTAATGAGTTAAAAGATACGGTGAACGGCATGCAAGAAAGGCTGGAGGAGGCGGAAGGGCGGATTTCTCACCTGGAGGATACTACTGAGCGGCTTGTGTGCAACGGTGAACACGGTGAAAGGAGGATGGAAATTTTATGGGATCGTATTCAAATACTTGAGAACCACAGCAAGAGAAATAACGTGAGGCTACTGGGACTGAAAGAAACCTACGGTAAGAACGGCACAATGGACGACTGCGTGAAGACGATACTGAGCGACGGGCTCGGAGTTGATGTCGGGGGTGAGTTTGAAGTGGAGAGGGCACACCGAGCACTAGCTCCCATCCCCAATGAGGACCAACCGCCCAGACCGGTGCTGATCAGATTCCTACGGCAGTCAGCGCGGGAGAAAGTTTTGAAAGCTGTCAGAGAAAAACGAGGGCTCGAATGGGAAGGGCTGAGACTCTCTGTGTTTCCAGACATGTCGAGAGAATTGGCCGAGAAGAGGAAAACTTTCACGTCCGTGAAGAAAACACTACAGCAGCTAAATGTGAGATACACGCTGGCCCACCTGGCGACTCTGCGGTTTACTTGGAAGGAGAAAAACCGGAGCTTCACGAGCGCCAAAGAGGCATCAAAATGAACTGCAAGTCAGATGGGTAAGCAGGAATGCTCTATCTAAAAGCAGAAGTATTGCACAATAAAGGGTGACATGGACAATGACAATCAGACTGATTTAAAAGTGGACGATGTGTAACAGACATTGGTGGGGTTTGGGTTTGATTCTGCACCGTCTGAGCGGGAAGCCGGAGAGAGCTGGCTAGAGGTGAAATACCCCATGGACCAAAACGTCCGTTAATTTTCTTTCTTGTTTTGTTTTTCATTTGTTTTAGCATGGCTGGAGAAAAGCCAGGGGCCTCAGCTAATGTTTTGTGGGGCTTGTTTAAGTTTAGTCTTTTGTATTTTTTCTTTTTTTCCTATAAGAGTGTTAAAGTTTACACCACTGTTCATAAACTGGTTTGCATAGAGTTGCTTTTGGTGATGACAGTCAAAACTGACGAGACATGTGAGATGTTTAGATTACATGAAACACTAGTAAGGGACATAGTCAATATTGATTTAAACAGAATGTCAAGGTATTTTTCTTTTCCTCTTTCATACGTAGAATATGGCTAGGAATTATGTTACATGCATAAACTGGAATATTAATGGATGCGGAAACCCTGCAAAAATAGGGAAGGTACTGACTTATCTGAAGCATAATAAGGCGGACATCGTTTTCATACAAGAAACACACTTTGTAAAAGAAGAAGCAGTTAAACTGAAACGAGGTTGGGTTGGACATATCTTTCATAGTTCCTTCTCTAGCAAGCGGAACGGGGTAGTCATACTGGTGAACAAAAACTTGAGTTTTATTTTACTGAGGGAGTTTAAAGATGATGAGGGCAGAATGGTAGGCATACAGGCACTAATAAATGGGACTAAGATGATACTGTGCAACATTTATGCACCGAACAGGGGAGACCCACATTTTTTCCATGAAGTAAATAAGACATTGGGTGACAATGTCTTATTTACATTGTCCCTTCTTAGATAGGAGCAAATTTAGTGGCCCAATAACGTCTAAGGATAGAGCTGCAATACATATGATCAGTGAGGATATGGGGTTGGTGGACATATGGCGACTGATAAATCACAGCGACAGGGAATATACTTTTTTTTCTCACTGCCACCAATCCTATTCCAGGATTGATATGTTTTCGATATCGAACACAATAGTAAATCAAGTTGTAAATTGTAAAATTAATGCAATGGCTCTCTCAGATCAAGCAGCAGTAGAGCTTAGTATTGACATAAATACTGACACTGAGAAAAAGGGTAGATGGAGAATGAATGTATCATTATTACAGGATGAATCCTTCAGCCGACTGCTGAAATAAGACCTTATATCTTTTTTTGAAATGAATGCTGGCAGTACAAGCTCAAAAGTGATTGAATGGGAACCATCAAAAGCGTACATCAGGGGGAAAATGATAGCACATTCGTCTAAAAAGAGGACATGAAGAGAATAAGGGAATTGGAATCTGAAATCAGAAATTTGGAAATAGAACTATCAAAAAATGTCTCAGATAAATTATATCAAGATATATGTAAGCTTAAGTTCCAACTGCAAGAAATTTATAATAAAAAAGTGGAATATGCTTTATTCAGGCTGGGGACTAATTTCTATGAAGGGGGAGAGAAGACAGGCAGGTTACTTGCCAGGCAACTGAAGCAACAAAATACCTACAGTGTAATACCAGCAATTAAGAAAGGTGATGAAATAGTCTCTTCGAAAAAAGGAAATAAATGAGGTCTTACAACAATTTTACAAAGAACTGTATACATCAGACATCAATCCCAAACAAGAAGAACTGACGGAATTTTTTTCTAATATTAATCTCCCTAGATTGGCACCTGACCAAGTGGAATTATTAGACAATTTAATAACAGAGAATGAAATCAGGACTGCGGTTTCAGGTATGAAATCAGGGAAGTCACCGGGCCTCGATGGACTCCCTGTGGAATATTATAAGCAGTATATAGATAACCTGGCACCAATATTGCTAGAGATATACAATGAAGCTTTTACATTAGGTACCCTCCCCCCAACATTTAATGAGGCCTTAATATCAGTGATACCTAAAAAAGATAAAGATACTACTAATCCTGCTAACTACCGTCCTCTAAGTCTAATAAACCTGGATTGTAAGATATTGACTAAGATCCTGGCTACACGCCTGGAGAAGGCCTTGACGAGCGTTATACACAATGACCAAGTCGGATTCATGAAAAATAGGTCTTCGACGGACAACATGAGCAGATTACTACACCTGATCTGGTTGAATCGGACAGGAAAAGATCCAGTCGTTGCTCTCTCACTAGATGCTGAGAAGGCGTTCGACCGAGTTCAGTGGGAATTTTTGTTTGCAGCCTTATCACATTTTGGATTTGGAACAAACTTTATTAAATGGATTAAAACTATATACAAGAATCCCAAAGCAGCGGTGATAACTAACTTTTGACCTCACCAGAGCTACTCGACAGGACTGCGCTCTGTCACCATTACTGTTTAATATTGTACTGGAACCATTGGCTATTGCTATCAGAGCAAATGTAGCAATTAGAGGGGTGGAAGGTGGAGGGAAAGAGCACAAATTATTATTATACGCGGACGATATTTTGATGCTGATAAAAGACCCATTAAACTCGATACCACACCTGATGAACACGATACAATCTTACTCCAAACTCTCAGGATACAAAATTAACTGGACAAAGTCGGAAGCTATGCCTATATCTGGCCTATGCAATTCAAACTCACTGACAAATTTCGGCTTTAAATGGATATCAAAAGGTATGACATACTTGGGAATCAAACTAAGCAGTCAGTTGGAGGAAATGCCTACTTTAAATTTAGAACCATTGCTGCAAAAAATTAAAACTAATTTGGATAAATGGGGTAAACTTAGGCTTACATTATGGGGGAAGGTCAATGTGATAAAAATGGTGGTTGCACCGCAATTTAATTATGTGCTCATGATGTTGCCAATAACTATATCTCCTCAAATCTTTAAACAGTATGATACAATAATTAAAGAATTTTTATGGGACAGGAAAAGACCCAGAATCAAATCCACTAAAATGTGCTCTCCTAGGGACAAAGGAGGTCTGGGGTTGCCAGACCCGAGATTATATTATGTCTCCTTTGAAATGGCCAAACTAACCAAACACTGGAATAAAGATTACCAACTAGAGTGGGTTAACATTGAAAATAATCTGTCATCTCCTTTTACTCCTATAGATAGATTATCCCAATCCTCACATAATATACAGAATCCTATTATATCTCACTCCAAAGAGATCTGGACTAAAATACATAAAATGCATAAATTATCACATTATAAACAGATATATTCTTCTCTGTGGCATAACCCTATGATCAACATTGGAAAGGCATCAGTATATTGGAAGGAATGGCACCGTAATGGACTATGTAATGTTGCTGACTTATATGAAGAAGGGGTGTTCATGCCATTTGCTGACGTAAAGAGAAAATACAATCTTGAGGGAAAGGAACATTTTTGGAAATATCTGCAGATCAAGGACTGTGTTACCTCCAGGATTCAGTATAAGGATGGTAACCACATCATGGACTATCTTGCGTTACCTGCTGAGTGCCACCGAGCCTCTATATCAGGGGTGCCTAACCAGTATTTTTGTTATGGCTGTGCTGCGCGCGCGCCACGCCCCCTCTCCGTTGTGGCTGTCAGGTCACAAGCGTGCTGACAGGCGCTTGCTAGCACGGTAGTTAGCACTGCAGCTGAAACGAAGGAGGATGGCAGACGCAAAACTTACAATTTTCACCTGGAGTGGGAAGATGATTACTTTTTTGTCTACTCAAACTCAAGACCCATCTGTCTCATCTGCAAAGCCAGCGTGGCCATACCAAAGAAGGGGAATTTGGAAAGACATTTCAAGACAGTACACAAAAGTTATGAGACGGATTTCCCTGCTAAAACACCGCTACGCTCTCGGAAAGTGCGGGAGTTGAAGAGTGAGCTTGCCGCACAGCAGTCTGTTTTTACCAGACCAAACACCAAGGGTAAGGCTGCAACAACGGCTTCTTATCGAGTTTCTCATGTTCTTGCTAAACACAAGAAGTCGTTCAAAGATGGCGAAGTTGTCAAGGAAGCCTTCATCGAGGCTGCTGATGCACTTTTTGGCGAGTTTAAAATCAAAACAGAGATCGTTACCGCCATCAAAGACATGCAGTTGTCACGGAATACTGTCACACGACGCTGCGAGGGAATGGCAGAGGATGTTGAATCACAACTGAAAAAGGACATCGATGCATGTGATTGTTTCTCCCTCCAGTTCGACGAATCAACTGATGTGGTGGATGTGGCACAATTATGTGTTTTCATCAGAATGGTTTTTGAAGACATGCGTGCAAAAGAAGAGCTACTCACGATTTTGCCTTTGAAAGGACACACAAGAGGTGAAGATATTTTTAACTCTTTCATGGACTTTGTTAAAAAGAACAAACTGCCCCTCTTCAAGCTCATCTCCATTACAACTGATGGTGCACCGGCCATGGTAGGCCACACTAATGGGTTCATTGCACTGTGCAAACAGAGTGAATCTTTCCCGGACATCCTTAATTATCATTGTATTATCCATCAGCAAGCATTGTGTGGGAAGATTTTAAACATGAAAAAGTTATGGATGTTGCTATGAAGATAGTGTGCTCCGTTCGGGCCAGGAGCCTACAGAGAAGGTTATTCCGCGCTCACCTGGAGGAGACAGGCGCAGAACACATCGACCTGCTGCTTCACACAGACGTCAGATGGCTCAGTAGAGGTACATTTTTGGCAAGGTTCACCGAGTTGTTACCTGAAATTAAAGACTTTCTGAAGCTTTCAAAGCACACAGAATATGCACAACTGGAGGACTCCCAGTGGCTTTTGGACTTATCATTCCTGACAGATATAACTGAAATGCTCAATGATTTGAATCTAGAGCTCCAGGGTCAGGATAAACATGTGATCAACATGATCAGTTCGCTGAACACATTCAAAAGCAGGCTGCAGCTGCTTTCAAATAGGCTGCAACGCTGTGACCTGCGAAACTTTCCTCACATGCAAGCAGAACTTCAGCGTCAGGGCAAAAATTCTGCACAGCTTGATGGAGCCCGTTATGAAAAGCAAGTGCAGAGCATCCTGTCAGAATTTGAGAGGCGTTTTACTGACTTTGCATCCATTGAGCCTGTTGCCAGTTATTTGTGTTTTCCTTGTTTGGAAAATATTGACGTGGATTTTGTTGCTTCAAAAATAGCATCACTGTTTCAGCTGGAAACCTCTGCAGTTGAGAGTGAAACACTCACACTGCAAAATGACATCGAAATCAAATCCAGAGCAACACCTGGCACAAAAGGTGACTTCTGGCACCTGCTCCTGGAACAAAAGTATCCTAACCTAAGAAGATGTGCCTTCAACCTGACAGCACTTTTTGGATCAACTTATTTGTGTGAGGTTGCCTTTTCTCACATGAAGATCATCAAGTCAAAGTACAGGTCCACAATGACAGATGACCACCTTTTGGCCTGCCTGAGACTTGCAACCAGCTCCTACTGCCCTGACTATGAGAAACTGGCTTCCTCTTCCCAGTGCCAGAGGTCACACTAAGGTAGAAAAAATAATTGTCATCTGGATGTGTCAATTTCTTATGTGCATTGTTAAATAAATATGTCACTGCACGCACTGTGGATGACTGTGTGAATTGGTAGATCTCAACAGACTAGAACATTTTAAAGTAGATCTTGGCTTAAAAAAGGTTGGGCACCCCTGCTCTATATTCTATAGAACAACCAACCAACTGCTCAGCGATGACTGTCAGAGCCTAAAAACAATATGGGAGAAAGACCTGGGATGTCTGATGACTGACGAGGAATGGCGGAGAATTATATCTAATAATGGGAGATACATTAGGGAAATTCACACAATACAAAATAACCCACAGGTATTACTGGACACCACAAAGACTCAACAGAGCAGGTATAACAAACAATAACCTGTGTTGGAAATGTCAGAAGGATGTAGGTACTCTGCTACACTGCATCTGGGAGTGTCCTGTCATTCAACCTTTCTGGAAAACTGTGGTGGACAATTTGAGTAATTGGCTAGGAAGTGCCATACCATACCATTATTTATTTATACTGTATTTTTATTTTATTCTTGTTTGATTTTTTATTTTTTTATTTTACGGTCCATGTAGTATGTATGACGAGAATTGTCTCACAATGTAAAATGTTGTACTGTACAGATCATTTAATATTTGTGCAAGAGAGCAAGATATTCTGGTTTATCCCTGCTTTAATCGGCACAGAGAGCCAAATCCTTATTTTTTTCCTTACCGTGGATTGATAGTGGACCGTCTATTCTGCAAAGAAAAACTGGACTGATGAGAGCTGTGTGATCTGCAGAGGATGTGTGTGTATACATGATTGAGCCTTTGGCCGGGTCTTTTCTTTTCTTGGTTCCTTCCTTTGAATGGTCCCTGGTTTGAAGATTTGCATGAAGACTTCTTCTACTGGGATTCTTCCTGTTTTGTAAGGTAGAGGAATCTCAGTGGTTGTGGCGAGCCAACCAACCAAAGAACTGTGATTTTTCACTGATCTGGGGATTTATATTTGTAAACTGTGTGATCTCATGTGTTATTGACACTTTATTGTTTTATTTTGGTTATTTTTTATTTTTGGTCAAGTCAATACAACACGCATAAACTTACCTGTTGGTTGTGAGAGTCCTTTATTCTGTCACTAAATTAGCAAATTGCTAATACCCCTTTCTCCTATAGCGGGTCTAAACTTTTGATTTTACTGGTCCACAAGGTAATTGGTGCACTGACAAAATATATCTGTATCACCCAGTCTTTACCAGTAACAGTAAGAGCTGAGGTGGGTTACAATTGCTTTATTTAGGTCCTGTGGGTCAAGGCATATCCTTATTTTGTTTGGTTTCACAACTGTCACCATGCTGCTGACCCATTCTGTAGGCTCAGTTTGTTTTTCGATGACACTGAGGTTTTCCATCCTCTTTAATTCCTTTTCAATGTCTTTTTTCAGGGCTACTGGGACCTTTCTAGGAAGATGAACCACTGGTGTAATAGCTGGGTTTATTTGAATATGGTGAACTCCCGGAACACAGCCCAGTCCTGTGAATAAATCTTCATATTCACTCAATATGTCTGTCTGTGTTTTTTCTTCCACTCCATATATCCTTTTCACCATACCAAACACAACACTAGACTCTTTTCCCAGTACTGCTTTTGTATCATGCTTTATGACTTGACTTTAATGATTGGCATTTAATGGTTTTCTGCCCTAGTGGCTTCTCTTGTTGCCCAAAAAAGCCCACTAACTTAAAGCAAGATTTGTCCAGGTTCTTTTCACTCAATTTCAGTGCATCCAATTCTCTTTTGGATATCACATTACAGTTAGCACCTTTATCTATCAGTACAGTGAGTGTCTGGTTGTTTATGTTCAGCATTGCAGTCCAGTCATCTTTGTTTGTTTGCTCATCCACTTTGTCTAGTCTGTTAACATGGCTCACTTCTTTTTGTTTGAGGTCAATTGTCCCTATGAACATGTCATCATCACTTGCTGTGTCACGTTCAATACCTTGTATTTTCCGTCGGAATTCTGTCTGTCCATGGCTCATGCACATTTTTGCATAGTGATTCTTCTGGCAACAAGAGTTGCAGGTTTGGCCATATGCTGGGCACTTTCTTGGCTCATGTTTATACCCGCATTTACCACAGTCTGCTTGTGGTTTTTCTGTCTTTGGTTGAACTTGTGGTCTCTCCTTTTTTTCATATGTTTTTTGCTTGTATAATTTCTGAACCGTTACTTCTGTTACTTTTTCAGCTGAGTTTGGCTCACCTCACTAGCACGGCAAATGTCCACTGCTCTCTGTAGCGTCAGCTCTGGCTCTCTCAGCAGTCTGCCTCGGATCTGGTCATTTGTGACTCCACATACAACTCTGTCTCTTATTAATGACTCGGTTAAATCTCCAAACTAGCAGTCTTTTGCCTTGTTTTTTAAATCTGTGACGTACCCATCAATAGACTCTATATTTCCTTGCGCCCTCGTGTAAAACAAATGTCTCTGGTACGTCAGGTTTTTTCAAGGTTCACAGTAGTTTTTAAACAGATCTTTCAATACGTCCAAATCATCAACATCGTCGTCAAACTGAAAACGTGTTGAATACCTTGATGGCGTCTTCCTCGGCAACATGGAGAAAAGTGGCGCATTTTACTTTCTCCGACTTCTCTGCTATTCCACTAGCGAGGAGATATATGTTGAACTTTTGAATCCAGACTCTTCAGTTTTCAGCTAGATTACCTTCTAGGCTCAACGTTCCTGGAGGTTTTTGCAGCTCCATCGGTCCTTTTCTAGGTTCTTTTTATCTTTTTAATCCCTGTTCTGACACCATGTAATGTATAGGACTCAAGGAGGAGACGGCTTGAATCAGACTGAACAGTGTTTACTAGTGCACTTTCAACATGTACAGCACAGCACTTGTATTGTTACAGCACCACCTATTGGTGACTCCAGTACTACAACATAATACATGACAACTCATAAAAGGTCTCTTTGTAAAAAAAAATGCAAATTTTCCCCTTATTTTGGGTTAAAATCCCGGTAAATCTCCCTTATTATCAAAGCTCAAATTTGACAGGTATGTCTAGATCTAGTGCATGCCTTTTCTTTTCCCTTCAATTTTTCCGCTCCTCCCTTGCGTTTTTTCTCCATTTTTGCACACTGATTAATTGATTGATAGATGAAGAGGGAGGAGGGGACCGAAACCCTCGGCTTTCGGCTGTGATTGGCCATCAGCCCCACGACCGAGGTGAAAGAGGTGTGACACACCCATGTAGGCCAATGTTGATTAGCCAGACACTAGAGAAACTGATAACATTGGTTATCATATTAAGGGCCAGCCCAACTCTTCCTTTTTTCTTTTTTCTTCCGGCCGTACTGGCCCACCGGGAAAACTCCCGGTACTCCCAGTGGCCAGTTCACCCCTAGTGACAGGATATGTACCACAGTCCTTTAAGGTAGATGTAATTAAACCCCTTCTTAAGAAGCCTACTCCTACCAACTATAGACCTATATCTAACCTCCCCTTTCTCTCCAAGATCCTTGAGAAAGCAGTTGCCAATCAGCTGTGTAACTTTCTGCATAGTAATCATTTATTTGAGGATTTTCAGTCTGGATTTAGAGCTCATCATAGCACAGAGACAGCACTAGTAAAAGTTACAAATTACCTCTTAACTTCATCAGACAATGGACTTCTCTCTGTCCTCGTCCTGTTAGATGTTAACGCTGCCTTCAACACTGTTGATCATCAAATCCTGTTACAGATTTAATTGGCATTAAAGGAACAGCATTAAACTGGTTTAAGTCCTATTCATAAGATAGATTTCAGTTTGTAAATGTTAATGATAAATCCTCCATGCAAACAAAAGTTAGACACAGTGTTCCTCAGGGTTCAGTGCTTGGACCAATACTATTCTCCTTATATATGCTTCCTTTAGGTAATATAACATTATTTGGAAACACTCAATAAATGTTCATTGTTATGCAGATGACACTCAATTATATCTATCAATAAAGCCAGATGAAAGCCACCAATTAACCAAACTACAAACATGTATTAAGGACATAAAGGCCTGGATGACCTGCAACTTCCTGCTATTAATTACAAAAATCAGACACATCCTGTCTCAAAATGACACTGAAAAACTGAATTATTGTAATTCATTATTATCAGGCTGCCCTAACAAGTCTCTAAAGACTCTCCAGCTGGTCCAGAATGCAGCTGCACGCGTTCTGACAAAAACTAGAAAGAGAGATCATGTTACTCCTATTTTAGCTTCACTGCATTGGCCTCCTGTAAAATCTAGAATAGAATTTAAAATCCTTCTCCTCACTTTTAAAGATCTTAATGATCAGGCTCCATCATATCTTAAAGAGCTTATAGTACCTTATGTACCTACTAGAACACTGCGCTCCCAGCATGCAGGCCTACTTGTGGTACCTAGTATCTCTAAAAGTAGAATGTGAGGCAGAGCCTTCAGTTATCAGGCTCCTCTCCTGTGGAACCATCTCCCAGATTTGGTCCGGGGGACAGACACCCTCTCTATGTTTAAGAGTAGGCTTAAAAATTTCCTTTTTAATAAAGCTTATAGTTAGGGCCGGCCAGGCTTGTCCTGGACCAGCTCCTAGTTTATGCTGCTATAGGTCTAGACATCAATCCCAGGCATGCCATAACATGAGAATTGCATCCTTGAGGCTGATTTTTATGACAATGTCTATAGCTGTAGCTCTGCTCCTCTCATCATTTTGGTTCAATAGAGTGCAGGCCATCTCCTTTCTGAAGTTCTGATGGTCCCCTGGTCACTGTGCTGAGGAATGGAAGATGTGTACTTCAGCAGGAACTCAACTTGGATGTTTCTTAGTGTTTTGTTTTTCACATGGGGGCTGTACAATTGTCCACGAGGAGCAGAATTATTCCTCTCTTGGCCCAATTTGAGATCCCACTCCTTCAACCACTCCACAAGGAGATTCCCAGTCATCCCTGCAGGAGCAAAGGAGTGTACACAGTTTTGAAACAGTGGGGGTTCTGACTTTTGCAAATGACAATAACTTCCTTCAGTTGCTTTGTGGCTGAACAGGTGAAGAGAGCCATGATCTTTTCCTTTTCCACCTTTTATTGTTTGATTTAAAGGTCAGGGTGCCATGTGATGGAAAACTGCTAAAACTTACCGCTCTCACTGACATTCCAAATGTTCCACTGGTCCTCCAATCATTCATCGCGTGACACTGTCAGCCTTAGTAGTCTCCCTGTGCAGTCTCATACCATAAACACAATGTTCTCTCTCTTTATAAATCACTAAAACCAGCCTATGGAAACTTAAAATTGCCCTCTCTCAGTCTTGCTGCCAATTCTTCTGCCTTTTCCCTCACCAAGGGCCTGCTGCTCAAGGGGGCATTATGTGACAGGACATTAATAACCCACTTGACTAGGGCGTGCTTTCCCCACCTTCATTTTCCATCTTAATCACTAGTAGCCATGACTCTTCTTCTTTAAGTAGACTACACACGGAAACCCGAGGAACAACAAGTTTCACTGCTGCATCTGGTTGGTTCGTTTGTGGGAGTTTGTCATATGCTTGGAAAAAATACATTTTTTATTGAGAGAAGATGACTCTCTTTTTCCTATCATGATTTCAGCAGTGTTGCCAACTTGGCGACTTTCTCGCTAAATCTGGCGACTTTCCAAACCCTCTTAGCGACTTTTTTCCTCAAAAGCGACTAGCAACAAATCTAGCGACTTTTTGTGGTGTTATTGGAGAGTTTTCTGGTGTTTTTTAGACTGAAGTGAAAGCACGTATAGCTCTGCAGTTACTGTCCTCAACGAGCTGCGGGTGCTGCCGTCAGCCCCTCCCCCGTCCCAAAGCACTCACAGGCGGTCAGGTTCACAGTAGCCTCGCGCAGCAGACCCAGCTGCAGTCAGAGCAGAGAGGAGACCCACACCACTCCCCGTCCAGACTGCAAATTCCACCCCACATAACAGTCTTTTGATTAAATGTAATATTCTGACATTTAACAATACAGAACAAAATTGATTTAAATTTTTAAAAAAAACCAATAATCAACTACAATATTAATTTGTAGATCTAAACATAGTTAGGTTTTTTTTGATGTTATTCCTCTCTCCTACAGCGTCCATTATAATTACACGCAAATCGAAGATTATGCAAATTATGTGATGACGTCATTTAGCGACTTTTAGGACAGCCAATAGCTACTTTCCTTACTGAGGAGTTGGCAACACTGGATTTCAGTGTGCATACAGCAGCAGCCTCAGGTAGCCAGCCAGCAGCATATGGTCAATAATTGTGCAGCCAAATATCATGGGAATAAGGTAAAAACATAGAATTGCCATAGTTTTACAGTTTTTTCCCTATATGTTTTCATTTATGAACAACTCGATTACTATAAACAAATTATTTAGACAGCATTTGTATAGAAAAGATTTTGTCCGCAGCTTTTTGATCCATATAAGCATTTTCCAATATTTTGCTAAATCTGATTGGTGCACCGTCCTCTAAATGCGGGATGTCTATCTCAAAGCAGTCAGACGAGCACAAATAATACAGAAATCTTTTATGTGAAAGCATTAAAAAAATTCTCAAAATAATGTGTTCATGTAGAATCCCATCCCTCATATGCGAAATAAAGTACAAAGCAGATAATTAACAGCCACATTGTCATCAAATATATAAAAAAACACTCTCATGGTTTAACAACATATATATAGAAAAACATGCTCAACTCAACTTTATTTATAAAGCACTTTAAAACAACCACAGCTGAAACAAGGTGCTGTACACAAATAAATAAAACAACACAGGAAAATAAAACAATTAACAAGAAATAAATACTAAAATAATTGTTTATTGTTTTTAAAACTAATTAAAAACAATAAAACAATAACTAAAAACCAACCATAAAACACTAAAACAGGAGCAGAGTCTCATGCAGGGTTGAAAGCCAAGGAATAAAAATGGGTTGTAAGACGAGTTTTAAAAATGGACAATGAGGAGGCTTGTCTAATATTTAAAGGAAGCTCGTTCCATCATTTAGGAGCGGCAACAGAAAAAGCTCAGACTCATTTTATTGTCATTCTTTCACCAACGAACATGGGGAAAAAACGAAACATAGTGCTCAGGGTCCAGGTGCTAAATTTAAATATATAATAGATATGTTTACTAAAAAACAACATAAATATGTATATAAATAATACATATTAAAGAATCACTAAAAACTAAACAGCAACTAAAAGTGCAACAGCATCAAGTGCACATAAAGTGCCATAAGGGAATGGACAGTTAAACCATGCGTTGAGGTGTTGAGGTGTTTAGCAGCCTGACAGCATCCGGGAAGAAGCTGTTTTCCATTCTGGTGGTTCTCGACCGGATGCTGCGCAGCCTCCTGCCTGAGGGGTGGGGGCAAAACATTCCATGTGCAGGATGGGGTCTCGCATGATGGAGGTAGCTCTGTCAGTGCATCGGCTGATGTAGATCGAGAGGGGTGGAAAGCTGCATCCGGTGGTCTTTTGTGCAGACTTTACCACCCTCTGCAGTGCCTTCTTCTCTGCCTCGGTGCAGCTGCAGTACCAGACTGTGATGTAGGAGGTCAGTACACTCTCCACCACACACCTGTAAAAGGAGATGAGGATGTTTGGGTTCAGCCCCGCCCCCTTCAGCTTCCTCAGAAAATACAGGCGCTGATGAGCCTTTTTGACAAGGCTCATAGTGTTTTCACGCCAGGTGAGGGTGTTGGAGAGGTGTACAACAAGGTACTTAATGCTGGGGACCACCTCCACAGCTGTGCCATTGATGTGAAGAGAAGGAGGAGGGGCAGTGCTGGTCTTCCGGAAGTCAACTATCATCTCCTTTGTTTTGTTGTTATTGAGAGTCAGGTTGTTCTCCCTGCACCACAGTCCCAGTCCATCCACCTCCTGCCTGTATGCTGACTCATCTCTGTTGGTTATAAGCCCCACCACAGCTGTATCATCTGCCAACTTCACTATGAGGTTACTGTCACAGTGGGCTCTGCAGTCATGAGTGAGCAGGGTGTAGAGCAGTGGGCTGAGGACGCAGCCCTGGGGGAGCCAGTGTTGAGGATGATGATATGGTGTTGTTAATCCTTACAGACTGAGGTCTATTTGTCAGGAAGTCCAAAACCCAGTTGCAGAATGATGGGGCTAGTCCAAGTGTTGACAGTTTATTCACCAGTGTCTGCGGTATGATGGTGTTGAAGGCAGAGGTGAAATCTAAGAACAGCAGCCTCACATAGAAGTTCTTCTTCTCCAGGTGTGTGAATGATGTGTGTGTGACAGCAGCGATGGCGTCGGCTGCAGAGCGGTTTGGCCTGTAGGCGTACTGGTGGGAGTCAGTTGTTATATTGATGGACTTTTTAATGCTCGCCATAACCAGCCTCTCAAAACACTTCATCACAATAGGGGTGAGAGCGATTGGACGATAGTCATTGAGACAAGACACTGCGGAGGCCTTTGGCACAGGGACAATGGTAGATGTCTTGAAGCATGTTGGAATGGTGGCCTGAAACAGTGAGATGTTAAAAATGTCTGCCCTGACTGATGAGAGCTGGTGTGCACAGTCCTTAAGTCCTTTTTTGCAGCGTCTTCCTTACCTCAGCTGATGTTATACTGTGAGGGGAGTCATCAGGTGAGATTTCGAACCTGGTGAAGATGCTGGTGTTTGATGCCTTGAAACGGCCATAAAAGATGTTGAGAGCATCAGGTAGAGATGGATCAGGAGGGCATTCTGCACTCTTCCTGTTGTAGTCCGTGATGCTTTTAATGCCCTTCCACATGCTGCGTGGGTCATTAGATGAGAAGTGACCCTGTATTTTTTGAGCATAGGTTGACTTTGCTCTCTTGACTCCCACTGTAAGGCTCCGTCGAGCGGCTCTGAGTGCCTCTGCATCCCCTGCTTTAAATGCAGCATCCCTTACTTTCAGAAGATGGTGCACTTCTGCATTAGGCTTCTGGTTAGGAGAGATGGTGATGGTTTTGTTAGTAGTGACATCCTCCACACACTTCACAATGTAGGCCAGGACTGATTCTGTATATTCCTCCAAGTTTACTGTATCGCCCTCCATAGCTGCCTCTTTAAACATCTGCCAGCCTGTGGTTTCAAAGCAGTCCTGGAGCATTGAGACAGCTTCAGCAGGCCACACAGTGATGGTTTTCTGTGTGGCTGACATTCTCTTAGTCGCAGGGCAGTATGCTGGGACTAACATGATGGAGATGTGGTCGGAGGCACCAAGGTGGGGGCGGGGGGCAGCTCTGTACGTCCCTCGTCTATTTGTATACACCTTTTCGAGTGTATTGTCACCTCTGGTGGCAATAGTGACATGCTGATGAAACGTAGGGAGAGTGACTTGCAAGTTCACGTAGTTGAAGTCGCCTGCAGCCACATACAGAGCCTCTGGGTGTTTGTTTTGGAGTGAGCTAATAGCTTCATGTAGCTCCTTCAGGGCAGCAAATACTCCACTGCTTCGGAGCAATGCCTTCCGACCAGCAAACAGTTTGTGCACCAACCTTTATTAACATAGATGCAGAGTCCTCCTCCTTTTGTTTTTCCTGACAGCTGATTGCGATCCGGTGGAAGAAAGTTGGAAAGCACAGTCTGGCATGCTGCTACTCAGCCAGGTCTCTGTCAACACAGTCACACAACAGTCCTTCATTTCCCTTTGGCGTAGTCTCAGCCTCAATAAATCCATCTTGTTGTCCAACGCACGCACGTTGGATAGGAAGAGTGATGGGACGGTAAGTCTGCTGGCGCTAGCCTTTAGCTTGGTTAGCAGCCCGGCTCTCTTGCCCCTCTTCTGTTTCCTTGTACACCGCCTCTGCTTCCCCTTGAAGCAGCGTAGTCTGTACCTCCATACCGATGCACTCAGTAGCTGCAATCTGCTGAGTTGTACTTTAAGTTCCAATGTAAGCGTTGGCTGGTTGGTATTTAGCTCCAGGAGCTCAGCCTTGCTGTAGGTTAAGGTTTTACCTACGTTTTTAACTACGCTGACAACATTTTCAACATTAACAATATTAACAATATTAGCACCGAGAGCTAGAGAAGCCACATGTATGCGCCGCCATCTTAGTTAAGCTCTATCCCTTCTAGGTTTAACAACATCTTACTAAGACAGTTCATGTTGGTTGTCACCTTATTTGTCTGTGAATTATCTGTACATTATTTAAAGTGTTAGTATATAACTCTGTTGCCACAGTCCTGCATGTTGTATGCCCCCATCCACCCCAACCTCCTCCCTCCAACCTCAAAGTGACAAATGTGAACATAATCAACCAATCAATCTTTATTTATATAGCAACAAATATATCACAACAAAAGTTATCTCACGGTACTTTTCACAAAAAGCAGGTCTAGACCATACTGTTTAAATTTATTTAAAATTAAGCTCAGTTGTCCATGTCTGCTCTGTGCGTTTCTTGTGAGCCTACCAGCACACTGTGTGCTGCTGACGCATTATGTAGCACGTTGCAAACATAGAATTGAAGTGAATAGATTGGCCCCATGGATTGGCCACATTATCCGATACCCAATCTAGCTATTAGAGTCTATATCGAGGCTGATATCTGATATTAATATCGGATCAGTGCATCCCTAGAGCTAACCAAACAGTTTTAGCACTGACTGACTAACTCTCACTGCAACACACACTTGCTAGTCTAGCACAGTCTGTAGAGGCTGTTACACCAGGGCACCCTACATTCATAAAGAATATTGGATCCTGTGAAAAAGTAATGATCTTTATAACATGCCCCAACCCCATTATTACAATCCTACATTATCAAATGTAGTAAGAAATGCAGTTTAAATTCCATCTGCCTCTTTTTCTAAACCTTTATGAAACATTAAGTACTAACATGTTAAATCCAATGATATACTCAACTACTTTGCATCACCTCACCTTAATATGCACTCCACTGTATAACTATCTGTGGCCTCCAGTAAGTTGCCATGTGGGTGTCTATTGTGCAGCGTAGACCATTTCCATCGAAATTATGCTAATTGAACCACGGGAGCATTTCTCCTGGAGAGCACAGTGAGGATACTGATCAGCTGGGGACATTCACACTGTCCTCCATAAGTATCCCCGGCCATCCACTCACTGTCCCACTGTTTAATATTCTACTCCCACTCCCAGCAGGGACCACAGATGGAGAACATTTCCCTTCCCTTTCCTCCCAGATCCCTTTGCCACATGACCAAACTCATTTGCACTACAGAGACATGTTAGAAAATGGGGGAGAAGACATGTTCAAAATATCCCCCCGCTTGAGCACAGCTCTATCCAGACTCCCAGAAGAAATTAAAAACAGCCTAACTGGCGGTTTCTATCATGTCCTCATCCATGCTACTATGCAACTGTGACAGTCCCCACCGGACACAGACATACATGGGTGCTTTTTAAGTTCACAATGCTTCAAATAGAGAGATAGTAAAAAGTGAGCGCTCTCATGAGGAATTGAGCAGGGGGATAAATAAAGAGATGTAAGCAGCACCTTATGGAAGAATATGAAGGGTTGTTGCCGATTGTCTTCCTGCTTTTACATTGAAAAACAACATTTCCAAGTAAGTATGTTTTCTAAAAATATGTTTTCTGAAAGTATATTTCAAATGCGTTACTTCACTTTTTTGTTTTTTGAATATTTAAAATTAATATCATTGAAATTGTGTTAAATTGCAAGCTCTTAAATTGTACTTAACGTAATGAAAGCTGCACTTAAAGCATGCTTAAATACATTTGTAACCCAGTAAGAACAACACTTAATTGACTAGTGTACTCAGGTTCTACTCAAGGAGCGAGGGATGGGTTAGTGTAAAAAGTAAAAACAGGGATATTTATTTTCACAATCAACAAAATGTGGAATCACAGTTCAGATTCAATTCCCCAATATCCTACTGACTACCAGTAGTTCAAATTTGTCCTCTGTGGAGGACATTTGTAAACCTGAATATCTCCCACCCACTGCATACAACTGAAAGAACTCCTTTTGCTATCTACATAGGACATTTAGGGCTTTTCAATGATACCAAATGTGAAGGGGTGGGGCTTTGGTACCTTTCTCTTCCTCATTGAGGAAAATGGCCATCATCAGTGCAAGCACATTTTATGGGAAGAGGAAAAGTAAGTGTATAATACTTTTTATTGAGCAAATTTTGGCTTGAAATGTTGTTATTATATATTATATTATATTTTCTGTAAGTCTGTTAACAACACATTAAAACATTGTCTGAATTATTTTAACTGTATTTAAGCATAGTATCGTTCGTAGTGGACATTTGTAGTTATTTCCTCCATTTTGTTGTGTTTTTTTCAAATGACAAGAAAGGGAGTCATTCTCAGAAGCAGAGAGAATTTTACTGCGAATTGTTGATGGAAACTCAGATATTGAGTTGTCTGATGAAGAAGATCAAGATACAGTGTTTGAGGCAGAAGCTCCTCACACCCCTTTTGATCTGATAAGGCTGACCCATCATAAATTGAGCCACAGAGATGGGATTACAAATGACACTAACAGATACACTCTCTCCCAGGGAGACGACAACTTCACAAGGAAAAGGTGTAAATCATCATCTTTTACACCCCAAATGAACTTTCAAGCCGGGAAAAAAAGGACTTTTAATGGCATCAATGCGAGAGACATCACAGCAGATTGTCACGACATGTTAATCCCCCCTGTCGTGTTTGACAGGACACACACATTTCGTGTGAACAGAAGACTTTCAATAGCCATTACTGAAAGTATTCTCCGTGTTTAAATAGATTTTACAAGTATCATGATGCAACGAACACTTCTGATAGGATGTTAATTCATGTCTGTTATATCTGTGCCAAAATGAAGGATGCATTTTCTTTAGCGGGTTCAAATGTGACAGCAGTGATGAGAAATTAAAGAATTAGGTTTACTTTATAATTAAAATTATGCCAAAAGATTCAACCTATCCCCCCCCCCCCCCCTTTGATCCGTCAGTGGGGAGGAGAGATAACGCACCCCAAAACCAGACCACACCCACTCCTACAAAAAGCCTCTGGTGTGGAACTGACTCTCTCTTGCTTTTAACGCTCTCTTATTTAACCTCTCTTGTTTTTTGTAACCTTAAGCAGCTACCTCTTAGACTCTTTTCGTTTTTAATTGTATTTTTACTTTTACCTTACTTTAACATTACTTTAACCAACGTCACTAGTTACTCCTCCTGATGAATTCATCATAAGCAATTCAAAGACTCATCACGCCCTTAAAGGAAGATCTTTTTCTCTTGATAATTTAAGCCGAATTCAAGAGCGCCGTTTTGGCTCTTTTGACCAAATTAGTTAAAGTTTGGTTAACTTAGACTTCGCCTGGCCAGCCGATCCGAAGTTATCAAATACCATAACTAATTTCACAGCCAACTCATCCTCCCAGCCTTGGGCCCCACAACGCCTCCAGAAGACCAGTACGAGATCGGATCCCGCTGTACTTCGCCCGAATTCCCGAGCCTGAGAAAGCTGACGCCATCTTCTGAAAAGTAGGCTAAAACCATCTTTATTGTGACCTGGCTGGTGAAACAGAGGCTTATTGCTGACTAACTGTCCAAAGTCCACATTTCCATTTTTATTCCAAATAGGTTAATATAGTAACATAAAATACCATTTAGACCATCTCATTTATCACTGCTGTGACATTATTGACAACTGTGTGCGTGTGCATTTTATTTCTGGTGTGAATACATTATTGGTTCCCTGACGACTAGGATTCACAATTTTAGATATTTATGATTCAGTAATTAAATTAAATTACGGTAATTAATTACATCAAATTAATTACCATTTCGGGCGCGCAGGTGGTCGAGTGGTTTAGAGCGAATGCCATGTACGCAGCGGACCCCGGTTCGATTCCCGGCCGGCGGACCTTTCTGCATGTCACACCCCCCTCTCTCTCCCTGTCTCTCTACTTTCAAATAAAGGTGTCTATGCCAGAGAAAATCTTTAAAAAAAAAATAATAATTAATTACCATTTCCGAAGTATTTTTGGTGGTGCCCTGATAACGAAGCAAAAATAGTATCCATAACGGCTACACACGCCAAAACTGGACTCCAATGGATTATTTTAAGCAGTACATCGATGACTCCGTGTTTGAAGGAATGGCCCTGTGCACAAATCAGTGTGAAGTCCCTGTGTCTGGAGCAACACTAAATACCAATCCTGAAGAACTGAAGACATTCTTTGGGAATTCTGTTTACATGGTCTGTCTAAGATATCCAAACATTCAAATGTATTGGGCCTCAATTACCAGAGTGAAATGTGGCAGAATCCATGACCAGATATCAGTTTTACAAGCTGAGTTATTCCATTAAGATGGTTAATGACCTTGATGTTTCAGACGATGAGAAAAGAAGTGATCTCTTTTGGAGAATCAGGCCCCTCTTGACCAAAGTAAGGCAAGGATGTCTGAGTCTGCCTAGAACAGGAAATTTGTGCATTGACAAGCAAAATATTTCCATTTACTGGTCGATGCCCAGTGCGCCAGTATGTACTGGGTAAACCAAACCCAACTGGATTGAAGGTGTTTGTCTTGGTCTGGTCTTAGACTTTGTGGTCTACCAAGGCAAGACTACCTTCAGAGTTACAGGAGGAAAGGGCATTGGAGAACAAGCTGTTCTTCATTTGGCAGAGTCTCTACCCTAAGGAACCCACCTGTTCTTTGACCCACAGTACTTACCCACCTAGTTACTTTACAACGATCAATCTCCTCGACACCCTGATGACAAAAAGGCTGGCAGGGACTGGAACCCTCATAGGGGATAAGCCCTTCAAAAAGAAAGAAAGAGGGGTATCAGAGATGGTAGTCAGACGAAGTCCTCCTGAATTTGCTGTCATAAAGTGGTTGGACAACAAGCCAGTTGTCATGGCATCCTCTGCCTATGGCATTGAACCTCAGGACACACGCAGAAGATGGTCCAAGAAAGAAAAAAGGTCTGTCCAGGTGTCAAGGCCACTGGCAATTGCTGAGTACAACACCAACATGGGTGGCGTGGACTTGGTTGACCGAATGTTGAGTTTCTACAGGATGGCCTCTCGCAGTAGGAAATGGACAGTGCGTGCAGTTTTCCACTTTTTTGACCTGGCAATCACCAACTCATGGCTTCAGTATAGGAGTGACTGCCAGTTTCTGGGGAAGAAACCACTGAAGTTCCTTGATTTCAAACTGCTCCTTGGTGAAGAGTTGATTACTCGGGCCCAAGCAGGAATCGCAAGTGACAGCGAAGATGACTACTGTCAACTGTTTGCCATCAAGGTTCAGTTTCATATGTATGGCGTTCCGATGTCCACTGCAGTGGACACATGCTATCTTAAAAATAAAAACTTTTTTTTTCAAAAAAAATGTTTTCAGTATTCTAATTACCTTACAAAGATTGGGGAATTAAAAAAAACATTTATTGGACAATCATTTTTTTGCTGGTAGTCAGGAGATATATTAAAGAACTGAAAGTAAAGCAGGGTTCATACACTTTTTTGGCAATGGTTTTCCATAACTTTTCAATGACTTTTCCATAACCTTTCAATGAATTTTCAAGACCCAAAAATTAACGAATTTCAGTCAGACCATTGTAGTTGGTGCCTCTAAATCAAACCACAGATACATTTTGATGCACTTTGTTATGTTTTAATTGCAACTTTAATACAACATAATATACATTCTTCAAAAAATTAATTTCAGAATTAAAGTCCAATTTTTGGACTTGTAATCAACCATCAACCAACCGGACATTTTTGTCCGGCGAAGGGTCATGGGTGTGGTAAAAAAAAAAAAACACACCCATGACCCTTTGCCGGACAAAAGTGTCCACCTCCGCCTATGGGTTTTTTAAATGTATTTTAACGTAAACATTTTAATTAACAGATATCATGAAACTTGATATCATGAAACTTTCCAAGTTTATCAGTCACATTAAGACAATTTTTTTTATATTACAAGTTTTGTCAAATTGTATGTTTAAATGTGGCAATATCTAATGAAATATGCATTACGCATATTATGCAACATTTCCAGAACTGAAATCTGAACAATGGATAAAGCAACTTTCAAAATTAATGTTTAATTTTGTTGACATATTAGAGTCAGAAGTTTTCACCGAGGACATTTTGGATATCTCTTTTCTCTATCTCTTATCACTCTGTAAATGAGAAAATACTGTCACCATACATCTTACTAATCTTTACTGCTTCATCTCTTCAAGTTTTGCATCAATGTCCTGTTCAATATTGTTAAGAGAAACTCTCTTTTCTTTGGCAGTGCGACGCAAACTGTTTGACTTGGTGATGAAGGTCAGCTTCCCAGTAGATTCAGCTTTTTCAGCGAACTCATCAGCTGCCTTCTCCAGCGCCACAATGTCACTCTCTGCTCTGGTCTTCTTCCTTTTAAGCTCATCCAGCTCGTCTGCAAGGGCTTTTCTCTTTTCTCCCCGCTTTTCCTGTTCAGCAGCCCTTCTCTGGTCATCCAGGTAGCTGTGGTACCTTTGCCTTGCTCCAGACACAGATATCAACAGTTCTTTGGTAATTTGCACATCTGTCACACCACCAACTGCTCTAATGTGGCCAACAATGAGCCTTTGGGCAACCAGAGAGGCCTCTTTCTGGTTTTCAACAATCAGTTCCTTATTGATTGAGAAGCCTCTCTCAACACTGGCCTGTCCATGAGAGAGAACTAAAAGCATCTTCACCACATTCCATGCATTGGAGAACGCTCTGCTGATTCCCATGGACTCGTATAGAAGAGTATCCACTCTGTCTTTTTTGGGATCAAAATCCCTGAAGCCTTCTTGGTGAGAGGCAAAATCACAGAAGTCTCCGAATTCTCGAAGGACATCATCACAGGCCATTTCATCCAGACGGTTGGATTCAACAAGGATTTTTAGCACCCTTCTCATTTGAACAAGTGACTTCTCTTTAGACCCAGCCATATTCTTGGGGTCTAGGCACTGCATGCTTCTTACAAGCTGATGCTGCACAGGGCACTTATCCTGCAGTTTCCTCAGGATTGTCACCAAGAATGTCCTGCACTCATTTTTGATTTCTAGTGACTGCCTCTCTGGTATCTTGTTGGTGGATTTCAGTTGGTTCAGACTGGTTTCCGCAGAAAATCCCACACTGACCTTTAGGGGAAAGACAAAATTTGGTTATAAAATATCGCAACACAAAATGGTGAAATAATTATTGAGTGTGATTCTTCAAAGATATATTTTGTTTTACATTTCATTGTTACTCATTAATCAAATAAATCAATTTGTCTTTGGCAAGGGAGTTATGACAGCTGTCATGTAGTACATGTAAAACATCCATACAAAATATATACACCAGTAACAAAGGCATACAAATGTAGAGTTATGACTAAGAACTCACAGAGTAGTACATCTTGGCACATGGAGTGCATAGAATTGTAGTAAAATAATGAAACATTTCAAACTAAGGTTGTTAGCATTTGAATCCACATGCCTCATTTTTATTACATAGTTATCATATGACATAGATATATATATATATGATAAAATGCTCCTGATATGCTACTCTGAATACAATATGAATGAATCATGTTAATTGCAACCGTATAGATTTATATTTTTATATCTAAACGAATCATGTCAATCGCAACTATATAGATATATATTTTTATATTTCAAGGAATCATGTTAATCACAGCTATATTGATTATATATTTTTTTGTAAGTGTACTTTTTTCTGTTATCTACTGGTCCTCCGTCTTTATGGAATTTTTATGTTAATTGTTGTGTTGTTTTGGGGACTACAGATGTAATCCATTAATCAATAAGTAAGATCACCAGCTCAATTAAGTGTCCCCCCCCCCCATTTTATACATTTTTTAAAATAAATATCTAAACGAGTATTTTATTAGTAGTATCATATAAGCAGCATTGTATCTTGATATGCATAATATCATGAATTGTGTGTATTGTATCACCACTACTAACCTTGGTAGTATCCTTGTGCAGACTGCTGTCCAAGAGGGGAAGGTGGAAGAGCTTTAAGATTGTGTTGGCTTCCCTCAGAGGTTGCTCTTTCATATATCGCCCCATGAGTCCTGGAAGACATAAAACTTAAGTGTGAAAATTCTTAATGCAATAGTCAATGTGACCACCAATTTTTTTCTTAACTTTATATGAATATATGAATTATGAAATATATTAATTGATAAACAGAAAACTTATTTCAATTTAAAAATGCATTATGGATTATGACAGATGTAGCCTACTTTATAGTTCCACTATTGCAAATCCCAATACTTTGTTCGGCCAGTAGATGGAGACTTCATAAGGTATTTTTAATTCCAGTTATCTGTGTTCCAGGTAATGGTGTGAAAAGGACAGGTTTCTCACTGGTAGCTTTAAAAGCCATTTTAAAACATTTTAAAGTAATTTTAATATCACTGTGGCCTTTGGGTTCAGACAATAATCTAATTTTATATTTTTCTGCATTATTTAATAATCCCAATTTATGGTCTACTTTACAAATAAAAATCACACATATAAAGAGGTTTAACACACATCACACACACCATAAGCACAGATCACAGAAAGACACACATTTAGGCTACCATAGCCTGCACCTCACACCAAACACACCACAAACATGCAGTGTTAACAGGGATAACGTCGCTGTATATGCACTGTAATACAGTGCAACCACATGAGAATGCTTAGCCTACCTTTCATCAGTTTGTAGATGTCCTCGCTGAGGAAGGGTAACATAGGCCTATCCGTCTGGTACAGCGTCAGGAAGGGGGCGATCTCTCTTGCGATGCTGTTGAATATCATCACCTTTGGGATGAATAGAGGATCCTGTGCACTGTTCTTCACAACCTCAAAAGATTGCGTCTTCGGATCGGGTAGCTCTTTGTTGCGCACCAGGGCTATATATGCTTTCACGTGGGGCCAAAGCTGCAAAGCACGGTCAGACACATTTACGTTTTCAAGCCAGCGGTGCCTGCAAAACTTGAGCATTGCAGTGCTGCATCCAGTTGCGGCAACGAAATCGTCATGGCGAGCGGGGCAGTCATGGAATAGCCAGTACAGGCTGGACAGGGTGTGTTCAATTTCCCAGCCTGTAGCTTTCGCTCCATCTCTAAATGCGTTATGAACAATGTGTAGACCACATGAGCCGACGTTGAGAAGCGCCCTGTCCACTTGCTTATTCATCTCCTTTTGAGTCAGTTCAAAAACTTTCCAGTTCACATGAGGTCCATCCATGGACAGTTGCAGGAGATTGCGCAGCCCCATCTCTGATAGCGTTTTGTCCAGTTTTTGAACTATATCGGCCGCCGTTGAGTGCCCCAAAAATTCAGAGCCAATGTATTTAGTTTTGACCTCTGGTCCATCCCACAGTCTAACATGAATGTCCATTTGTTTCGACTGCAAATATTTGTTAAGACTTTCGTCAAATAACACAACATATGCTGTTTGTTGCGACACCTCCTTCAGTATCAGCCTCTTAAAATACGGTGCAAGCCCGTATGTGCACACATAGCTGCACTTACTCTCTCCACATGCAAATTTCCTCGCAATCTGACTGTCTGGAAACATATCTTGGAAAAGACGAGATACGTCTTCCGACGATTTGTACGAGTAATGTGAGTTCATAACTTTCAATGCCCACAATACCTCAGCCTTCAGAACCGCTGTTGTTGCAGAGGCATCCAGGTGTGTTTGCCTTGCACTTGCTGCAGCAACGACCATCGGCGGTGCAGCCGCCACAGCAGCGGTCGTCGGTGCGGCAAAAAACTCTCTGACCGAGCTGCTCCTGCAGCGATCTGCGGCTGCAACGTGTTTTTTGCCTCTCATGTGGCTCTGCAGCGCCGCTTCTCCCATGCCGCCCATATCGAATGACTTTGAGCAAAGTCGGCATTTTGCCCGTCTCTGGTCCGGGTCTTTCTGAAGCCATAGTTGGTACTGGTCCTTAAAAAGCCACTGATTGTTGAAGCTACATTTTCCCGGCATGTTAGCCGTTAGTAGCTTGTCTTTTTTAGTCCACATGTCGCAAGCATAGGTCGCAAGTTGAGCGCGAAATGCAGTAACACTCGGCTTGCTTTACGTCAACGTGATTCACGTGTCAACTGTCGCACCACTCTCACGCTCTCTCTTTCTCTCTCTCTCAAAACTTCTCTGCCTGTCACTTCTTTCTGTAATATCATAATTAATCCTAAGAAAATGTTTATTATAGCAGCAAAATTAAATACGCAATAGAAAAACATATGCATGGATTCTCAAGTCAGCTGCCAATCTGCACTGCAGGGGATGGCGCGTGACATGTCATAATCTGAAAGACAAAAATGTACAGGAGCAGGAAAACTGGTGGCTATATTTCAATGACTTTTCCAAAACTTTACAGAGGATTTTATTTTTCAATAACTTTTCAAGGACCTAGAAATTGCATTTTCAATTTCCATAACTTTTCCAGGTTTTTCATGACCGTACGAACCCTGTGACTACATACAGAGAGAGTCTGAGATTTTGAATTTGGAGGTTTCATAAGCTGTAAGCCATAAGCTGTAAGCCATAATAAATTATAACATGTAAAGGCTTGAAATCTCACTTTGCATGTAATCAGTCTATAAAATATATTCTTTTACTTTCTAAGTTGAATTACTGAGATAAATTAATTTTCGTACGACATTCTACATTTTTTGAGTTTCACCTGTAGACCTACCTTAAACAATGATATGCCTTTTCAAAGTGACCATCCGTCTCACACCTACAGTGTAGTCACAGAGTGGATAAGTATCGGAAAGGTCTTCAATACTTACTAAGGCAACCTCTCTATTGGGAGACACGGTCAACTCATAAGCCCTGAAGTGCTCATGATACCACGCACACAACACTTTCACAACAAAGCTCAAACTACTCTCAACAATACATATTTGGAGAATCTCTGCAAACTCAGGAAGACCACCAGTTGAACCATATGGAATTAACATGCCTATTCCGTAGGAGATTCCTTTGAAGGTTGCGGTTTTAGCAAGTTGTACCTCATTCATGTTTGGGTATTTCTGCCTCAGGCTTGCCACTACATCCTTGTTCAATACATCCACAGGAAGCATGGAAACATTTGCAACTTCTAATGTGGGTTTAAGGTGGTAGGCATTGATATGATATGCAATCATTTGCTGATGTTTGGAAGCTAAAGTAAGTGCTATATTCTTAAAGCAATTTGTATGCCGGGCAACTTGCTTAAAGAAGCTATGTTTTGCCTCAAATCTCATAGTCCATTGTCCTACCAAAGGCCCAAAACATTCAATCATTCGGGGATAATGTTCGAGATAATGATGTTTTGGCAGGAGTCGTACAGAGAAGAGCTCTGAGAATCTAGCCCTGTGTTCTGTGATTTTGCAGGTAAGGTAGGCAATGGTCTCTCTATTATGAGTATGGGCAACAGCAAGTTCAACAATTTCTTTTAAATCAAGCAACACAAGCCAAGCAGGCTCTGCCTCTGGTATCAAATCACCTATGATAAATGGAAGCAACCTAAGCAAACACCAATTTTCATGGGCATTGCCCCCAATTTTCTTTGAAGAGATGCGCGTGGTATAGCATGAGGTTTATTAGTCCTGTCCCCCCACTTATATGGAAAGTTCAAGATTAATTCATTAAGAGTGTTAAGAGAAAGATACTTCTTGGAAATGAACACAGTAATACAGTGGGCAATCTCAACTGGAAGAATACCCTCAAATAAGTCATGAACTATATCAGGAGGGTAACCTTGAGTAACATGAAAATAGGATAAATTCTCAGATAACACACACGCTCTCTTTACCCCACAACAGATGGTATTGTTCTCTCTTGCAAATGTAATGTGTGCGTCATGTACCTCTTTAGTTCGAATATTAAAGACACCTGACTGAACAGCTTTAGTCTGAATATCTGATCGTTTGCCTGTACAAAACCTGCAGAAGTAGTCACCAGAAAAGCTTTCAATGAAGCCTGCTATGCCATGGGCTCCTAAATTGTCTGCAATAACTGACTGAACTGTGCCTTTCACAAACTGTCCGACACCTGAGACGAAAACACTGTGGTTCTCTAAAGTAACCAAATCCTGTATCAAGGGCTCTAAAAAATTTTCATATCCATGCAATTTCACATGACTAGTCTTACATAACACTGCCAAGTAAACCGAAGAAAGAGCTGAATGAGATCCGGGGGGCAAATTATTCAAAATCCAGTACACGGCACAAAGTTTATGAGTTTTTCTGGACGTGCCTAAGGGGTTGCAAACCTCAAAGTCGTCAATGTACAATGATATTGACAATTTCAAATCCTCTCCTTTGAAAAAATCATTTTCTCTGTAGTAAATTCCATCTCTTACAGAACAGTATTGCACAACATCTGAAGTATTGTCCTGTGTTTTGTGGATATGGATTACATTCTTTAAAATGTCACAGTTACTTAATAGAAGCTGCAAAGAAGGCAAAATAGGAATATACTGAAATGTCCTATTAGCCTTGGGATCAAGAATGTATTCTACTGGGTTTACCACGTTGAAATGTTCTTTGTAATACTGTTTTCTTTTGTAAGCTGTAGCTAGGGGACCATCTTTTGCAAAGGCTTTGGCCAAAGGATTGGAACTACACAGTACTTGAGCAAGTTCTTTGACAACTGGTTCATCAACTAGAACATTATTATTTTTAAGAATATTAGACAGGCTATTGAAAGTGATCGGAATAGAGGAGGAGCTTACTACATAATGCAATTCATGCAGTAATTCATTAATAGCTGTGGATGGTACAAACAAAATATGTTCCAACTTCAATACAACTGAGGCGATGTTCTGCTCAATAACTTTGGAAAGCTCATCAATGCTTGAAAAACTATGTGCAGCAAAATTTGTTTCAGATTCAATGTCTGCAGCACAAGGCTCAACATCAGAATTGTCTGATTCTTGTAGGTCTAACCCTGCAAATACAGTTACAACCTCACTTTTAAAATCAGATAAAGTATGGGGATTGTGCTTTCTGTTTTTATGAGAATGAAATGTATTGTAGATATTGGTTTTAAACTCACAACCTTTAAACATGCATGTAACAGTTTCTTGTCTCCGCAAATGCTCATTTATATGAGTGAAATATTCACGATCGTTTGAAAGCTCGGGACAAGCACACAGCTGACATGAAAAATTAGATAGCTCTGAAGTTTTAGAAGATGTTTGAGTTTTGTGACTACGGTATATATGCGTTAAAAGATTATCCCATAATTTAAATGTGCAAGGACAGTCAGAATATGGACAATGATGCCTGAACCTGTTTCCATAGTGGCCATGTTTCAGTTTGCAATGTTTAAGTAATTCGTACCTACTCACTACAGATATTCCACACACCTTACATCCCCACACACCCATTCACATATTTCATCTAGAAAACAAAAACAAACAAACAAAAACAAAAAGGCACAGTGCGAGTTAACTAACATCATCTTGAAACAACAAATTGAATAAATAATCAGCTGTTGCAGTACATTTGATAGGGGTGTCACGATTCTCCAAATCCTTGATTTAATTTAAATTTCGATTTTAAAGTCACGATTAGATGATTTTTTCTTTTAAAAATAATATCACTTAATTGGCCTTTTCCTATTCATTTTATTTATTTATTTATTTTGGGGGGGGGGGGGGGGGGCTATATTAGTGTTAGGCTAATTGACGTGAATAAACGACAAAATGCTTTCAGACCGTGATTTCAGAGTAACAAGAGGGGCTTCTATTTCGGGCAGTTGATGTGTATTTTTAAACTGACTGCAGCCTAAAATTAGAGTATTATTAACGCTGCAGTTTTGCTTCTTGGTTTATATGCTGGTTGAGACATTGGGTGTGGCTGCATCATCGATTCTACCTTTGAGTTTGAAGTTCAAGACTGAGATGCAATTTCAATCGATTTCGTGACACCCTTAATATTTGAACAATTTTGACATACTCACCTAAATTTGAGAGGTTGCCCTCGAAACAGGAACTTGCCCGAATGATGTTATACCTGAAAACAAAGAAGAACCGTTTTCAAACATATGGAACATATTCACAAACTGAATTCACTTTCCCTCCCCTCGAGCGCCCCCCACCGAAGGAGGGACGCAATGGACCCCCATTTCATTCTATGGTGCAGGCAACGCTCATCATTCTTTCACATGGATAATTAATAAAAATGCATAACATGACGCTAGTATTCCTCAAGTAGGCTGTTATAACTTATACGAGAATCGATACCTCGCCTCGAATTCGATGAGGACCATAGCGCTGTAACATTAAACTTTTCGTGGTTAGCTGCTACCCAAGTGGTAGAGTTAACTAAGTCAGCCCCACACCATAGGGTAGCATTGGCGTTACGCTGAAAACAGTAAAACAATGCAGTCTACCTGCTTTGTAACCGAACAAAGCACTTTTTAGAACCATCAGAAGACGCTAAGTTAAAATTATTCTTGCTGGAGCTGCAAACTTGTTCTAAGTAACATAACACATAGTTAGCTGCTAGCGGGCGGCATCAAGATTCCATGACATGTGCTATCCTGGGACTAAACCGTTTTGTAAACATTAAAACAACATATTATATGCTCAAAAAATATCAAATGGCATATATATTGTTGTCACAAAAGATGGAAAACGATTCAAACACTTACCAAGTCAGTTTTTTCAGTAGTTTAATCCAGTTGGCGCTCGTTTTAGGCGAATTATTTTAGACAAATTATTTGCGTTCAAAGCAGGTGGAATCCAAAAGGAGGAACTACGGGGTCTGCAATGCTGATCACCAGGGGCTTGTTCTGGTTCTGCGATCCATTTCTTCAACACCGCCACCTACTTTGCTGGAGTGTCACGCACATAATTGCCTTAGATGATCTAATCAAATAAGTTTTTACATTGTGTTTATGTGTTTTGCTCGAATAAACTTAGGACTTAATGCATTTCAGTTACATTTTACTTAAAACTATTTTTTAATGTTTATTAGGACCAACAATCATTTTTTTGAGTGTAGAAGTCACTGTTTCTTAGCTGTTTAATAAACTGCAGTCATTAGTCTCATGGCCAGCAAAGCAGAGGAGGGACTGGACTCCTGGATGGTTGAGTTGACGAAAATAGCCACTGAAGTAAATGAAAATGAAGAAATGATTCCTGCTAAAGGTTAGCTGGCACTCTGTCTGTGTATCCACCTGCCTCTCTCGATAAGCCAGTTTCCCATAATCCAAACATTACTCTCTTCGTTTTCCCTCAGCATTACTGACAATTGTTTATCAGATTTATGGCCCATCAAGAATCTGTGGCCACTCATCTTGGTCTGGTCGCCCACACTTTTACCTCTGCCACATAGTGGGGAACAGGGGCTCAGAATGAACAATGGGTGCTACCCCTATACATTCAGCTATACATTCTGGGCGTCCACTGCCTTAATCCCTGTTTGGTTAATGAGAAGTACAAGTTCCTTCTCTCCATGGAAGTAACTGGACAGAACCTGGTACACTGAGGCGAGAGGAAAGTGCTACAGCACAACACAGGGAACGGGTTCATAATCTTAATGTGGATATGCCTAATCCGGAGAGTCCATCCTATAGCGGGGGCATTGTCTCAATCACAGTCCAGTAGTCCAATCTGTGGCTCAGCCTATGCTGCTCCTGACACCCTGCTCTCCGTTGATCCAAAGCAGAAGCAGCTCGGTACGAGCAGTGAACAAACAACCACTGGTGGGCAGTCGGAGGCCGCACTCACACACACAAAATAAGCAGCTAATTCAAGTTATCTTGATCTATGGCTCATCAGGGATCTCTGATCACTCGCCGGCTCATCTCCATCTGATCACCCACTCTTTGAGGCTGCCGCACAGCAAAGGAGAGATGTGCCCACTTTATTTATCATGATTCATGGCCTATCAAGGATCTCTGGCCATTTGTCGACTCATTTCTGCCAGGTCACACACACACTCTTAAGGCTGCCTGCCACACTACGGAGAAGAGCCACGATCTGATTATACAAACTAAATTTGTAAAATCTACAGCAAGTAAAGCTCTTCATATCAAAACTAAACACACACAATGAACTGAATCAAATCAGCACACAATAAAGATATACACTGATCAGCCAAAACAATTAAAACCATTGACAGGCGAAGAATAACATTCATTATCTTGTTAAAATGGTTGATTATAGGCAGCAAGATAACAGTTAGTTATTGAAGTTGATGTGTTGGAAGCAGGAAAAATGGGCAAACGTAAGGATCCTAGTGACTTTGACATTGGCCAAATTGTGATGGAAAACTGGGTTAGTGCATCTCCAATATGGCAGGTCTTGTGGGGTCCCAGTATGGGTATGCAGTGGTCAGTACCTACCAAAGGTAGTCCAAGGAAGGACAACTGATGAACCTGGGACACGGTCATGGATGTCCAAGGCTCACTGATGCATGTGGGAAGTAAACACTAGCCCACCTGGTACGATCCCTCAGAAGAGCTATTGTAGCACAAATTGCTCAAAAGTGCTGGCTATGATAGACAGGTGTCAGAACACACAGTGCATTGCAGCTTGCTGTATATGGGGCTACATAGCTGCAGACCTGTTGGAGTGCCCATACTGACCAATGTCCACCGCTAAAAGCACCTACAATGTGTATCACAAATCTCAGAAGCTTTCTATCCATAGAACACCGGAAATCCCTCTAAGGCCGTCCAAACTCAGAGGAAATGAATTGGCAGACAAATGGAGTTGATGGCCAGATGGTCGTTGGTGGTGGAAAACTGAAATCTGAGATTAGACGCTGTGTTAGTTAATCTATATACTGACCCATAAGAACATGACAGCAGAGCAATTCAGCTGACACAATGAGCCAGCCAGCAGAGTCATTTTGTCATGCGTGTAGTTAGGTTCAGGCAACAAAACACTGCTTAATGATAGAAAAGGGTATGATTGTAGTTTCAGCTAAACATTTATGAAATAAATAGTATATCAGTATATCAATATAAGTAACAGTATATCTATCTTTCTATCCTGTTGTGTATCTCCAGAAGACTTTTAATATTTCAGTATTTAACAAATATCATTATCTCTCTGTAACCTTAACCTAATGCTGGGAGTGCCCAAACATAAAAAACAATGATGTATTTCCTACCAGCAGATTTTGTATTGCAAGAATGAATATTGCATGAAAAACAAATGAAATACATAATTAAAGCTGCGAGCAGCGTTGGGGCGGGACCTCGCGCCCCTGCGCACATCGGGCCGCGCCGAAGCGGAAAGGTTTCCATCAGGTGCATTTAGACGCATTCAGACCCGGGCATTTATCTGCAATAAGTATAAGTTACACACACACACACACACAATCACACACACACTCACACATGCACGCGTGCACACACACACACTCACACTCTCTCTGCCTCTCTCTGTCTGTGTAGACATTTAGACTGAGCAACTGAAATGAACCTCCAACACTTTGATGAGTCAAACAGGAGAGGAACTTATTTTCAGTGAAACCTGTAGATATGTTTGTAGTTCATGCTCATGTAATTCGTGTTTGATCTAGACTTTGACAGCAATGTCATTGAAATAGTTGACAGACTGCACAGATATCTAAAATCATAATAATACAGTCAATAAACTTGAACTAGAAACAGAAAACTGAGGCACCTTTTCCTTATCAGGTATCATGGCAAGTTTTCTCCACTGGGTGGCACACTAAAACCACAAATGAACCTGGCTGAGCCAGCTGCACACACACACACACACAGTCGTTGCCATGGTAGTTAACGACTGCAGAGCATGACAACAGAGCATGCACAGACAGAATGGAGATTCGGGATTGAATGGGAGAGGAACAGGGTGCACATGTGGGGCCGCAGATCAAAAAGTATAAAACATAGCCAGACCAAATTACACACATCTATAGATGAGACTTGTGGCTACATTTTGAAGTCTATAGCTGAAAGTATGCAGGAATAATATATATATTTAGAAAAAGCCTGATAAATCGTCGAAAATCATACATTTAAAGGCAAACTGTGCAATTCCTGTTGGATTTAAGTCAGTGGTGTGATTTGTAGGTCTTGATAAGACAAACAATTGAGTTTTGGTTTGATCTTTCTACGACATCACTATCAGGCGTAGTGGCCGTTTTAGTGTTTCTAGGTGGCGCTAGAGAGCCCATTTTGGCACTTTTGGGGTTAATTTTTCCATTTTATCAAATTTATGGCCAGACATGATGTGCGTGGTGAATTTGGTCTGTCCTGGAGCATGCTTAGGTGGTCAAATTTAGGGTCAAAGTGGTATTAGACTCTGCTCCCATTCATTGTCTATGGGAGCGTTTTGGCGAGGGTTTTTGGGCTCTTGACCTTTGAGGGCTTCTAAAATCCAAACCGGACGAGTAATGAAAAAGTTTTCAGAACTTTTGTGTAGGCCAAAAATCGTCAAACATGTCCCACATGTAACAGCAAATTGTGCAATTCCTGTTGGATTTAGGTCAGGGGTGTCAGCGCGTGATTTGTAGGTCTTGATAAGACAAAAAAATTAGTTTTGGTTTGATTTTCTACAACATTCCTATCAGGCGTAGTGGCCGTGTTAGTGTTTCTACGTGGCGCTAGAGAGTTCGACATTGTTTGTTTTTCCATTTTATCGAATTTTTCGCCAGACTTGATGTGCTTTGGAGCAGGTTTAGGGGGTCAAATTAAGGCTCAAAGAGGTGGTAGAATAATAAAAAACGACACAAATACAATAGGGTCCTTGCCTCCAGGCTTGCCTTTCGGCTCGGTCCCTAATTAATCTTTTGCACGTGTTCTGTAGAACATTATATTGAAGATCTGAAGATGATAATATAATGAAAATATGTTCATTAAAAATGTTTCCTCTGTATATGAATGCCATTTCTAGGAAGGGGGCATCATGTGGTTTATCACATACATTCATCAGTTACATGTACTATCTCTCAAGTGCTAACCAGGGAGCCAAAGTGATAAAATCACTGCTGTCCTGTTTCCCTGTATTGATGTGCATCCACATACTGTCAGACAGCTGCGAATCCTAACTTCTTAATGACTAACCCATGATGTGTCTGTGTGTACACTGACAACAATAGGTCCATGTGCTGTGACCACACTACCGGCGTGTAGCTGTTTTAAGATCAGTTTAGCCTGATCATAGAACTCATTCAAAAACAAACAAAAACACTCTCAGTACTATACAGAATTAATTATTTGTAGTGTAGAAAGCATATCTAACACACTATAATATATTTTCTTTATGAATTTAATTACACTTTCAACATATTCATGACACTATTAGCATATCGGTGACACTTATGATTTCCTTAATTCAAAAGTACACAACAGACACAAATGTCAACCTCAAACTAAATTTAGACAAGAGCTCATTATCTCAGGCTTATGTCTGTATTGTTAAGTGAGAGTAGTGCTTCTTTATCACAGCTGTCTGATTCAAAGAGACAAACAATAAAACCTGTGATAGAGAGGAGGTTATTTGGAATATAATGCCAATCACAGCTCGGGTTTCATACATACATTTGCATACAAAATGAGGTGTAAATCAACACTTTCCCTGACATCCTCTGAACTACACTCACACTCACAACTAAAATTGAGTTCAAGCTTTAACTGTGTGAGTGTACGGCAACACATCAGATGGTCTTTGCTTTATTGTGCAATTTACACAGGTCCTGAGTGAGTACAACTAAATTAGCATACTGAGAGGGATGAGGTAGAGTGTTTGAGGAGAGGGGAGATGACAAAGAGCAACATGATAATCTTTTCCATATGCTGTGCTAAATAAACCCGATACATCCCATAGACTGATATAATTAACAGTTTCTTAGCTGACAGCAAATGCTGTCAACAGGACATTATGGGGAATGCATTTAAAAACTTGACAAAGTCAAGCTTCCCTGCAGGCAGTGAGCTGTGATGCTAAATTGCGAGGTGTCTTCCTGTCGGAGGGCAGATGGGAATCCCTGGGAGCAGTGAAACAAAAAGGACCATCTGACAACAAGAAGCAGCGTTGTCAGGTGAAAGCATGAAGAAGAGATGATAAGCACTGTTTACAGTACACTATTTAGAGGAATAAATTGTGGTAATTTTATATTAGTGTCTGTGCAGCTTCAAATATGCTGAAAATCTATAGCTTTCTGTAAAAGTGTATTTGTAAGTTGTATTATGTAGAGACGTTATTGAATTTGTGATTATGTGAACAGCTTTTAGTTACCTGCTACATTTCACTGGTTTCTCTGATACAATATTATTAAATATTATATTTTTAAATATTAAATTAGCTCAAAGGTCCACTTACTTCCTTTTCTGAGCACTGGCCTGCATCCCACAGTCTCCTGCAGCAAATGGAATTTGCATAGGTATCATCATGTGACTTAAGTATGGAACATCAGTCATGTCATAACAGGTGGATATATAGGAGAGGAGGTGGTAACTGCTGTCTATGTTCAAAGATGGTTTCTGGTGTCAGATGTGAATGTCCTCAATCTTGCTGCAGTCATACACTGACTCCTGCTCAATGACCTATGACCTCCTCCCAGTCAGTGCTATGAATGGTTTTGCTCAGATGTTCATAGAGTGCTGATGTTGTCTGGTTTGTGCTGTTCATTCAGTCTCTTGTCCACAGTCACTGCTGTTTCACCAATATAAGATGTAGGATGTATGAATTCACCTAACAATTGCTGTATTGAAACCTGAGCCAGTCAGAGGAAGGAGTTCCTGCATGTCGTCACACTAAGCGTACGGGAGCAGATCTCAACAGGTGTTATCGACTTTTTTCACTCGCCTTAACCACTACACAATTCAAAAGAAATTACTTCCAAAACAAAACTGGATCCGTTTACTTACAGCCACTATCTCCAGCAAACAGTTCAAGAAACCAACTCTTTCTTCGGAACATTCATGGACATCCAACACAACCACAACATGGACACGTCATCTAACAACCTGTGCAGCACACCTAAACCCAAACCACAGGACACCACCGCCAAAACACCAACCTCCAAAAGACTCCAAAAATCCAGCCAAGAACTGTTGGAGTCCCCGGAACTATCAGATACTGAACGCAGTGTAATCATGTTAATAGAAGACAAGTTAAAGCCACTCGAACAGGTCAGCAAACTGGCCATCCTCGACACACTTCACGCAGACATAACTGACCTAAAAGACCTGGTGAACTCATACAAAACTGAAAATGACATACTCAAAACAACAGTCAACAAATTACACACAAACTCAACTGCATTGACCGCAGAAAACAAACAAATGAAAGAAACCATACTCGACTTACAAATCAGAGCAATGCAGGACAATCTCATATTCACAGGAATCACAGAGCCCAGCGTGGAAAACACAGAGGAAACTTTAAAAACATTTATGAAAGATTAACTTTACTTACCGGAGGAAACAATAAGAAGTCATACGCTGACGCAGCCCAATCTGTCACCAAATACAACGCACCCAGGCCCATCATTGCAAAGTTTGAGCTATATAAACAGCGGGAGCTCATCCGAGGACTTGGATAAAGGCAAACACTTCGGCATCAACGAGCAACACCCCCCTATCATCATGGATAGACGCAGAGCACTTCTCCCCATCTTCCACACAAACAGATCAAAGGACAACCAGGTGAGTCTAAATCGCGACAAACTCTACATAAACAATGAATTGTTTAAAGACCCAAACATCACTCCCTGGCTGTATTAGACTCTCACCGGCATCTCAAACTAATATGAACAAAATAATCTCAAGGACATAATCTCCTGAATATATTGCAGTATACATGACTATATATATATACATTAACCCAATACCTATCATTGTTAATGGACTCACCTACTCAATTAAAATCTGCTGATTTACTTTATAATTAATTCATTAGCTACATATTTTATTTACTTATCTATTTTCGATTTTGTTTTTTCTTTATTTTATTTTGTTATTATTATTATTAAAAATAATTTTTAAAATGTTATTATTGTTTTCCTTTTCAAATATTTATTATTATTATTATTATTATTATTATTATCTTGCTAAAGTACTTGTTAGGCTTTTCCTTTCTTGTTCTGTTATGCTTACTTGTTTTTCTGGTTTTTTTCTGTTTTCTTCTCTCTCTCTCTTTGACAACTTATCTAACGCTCCCTGCCAAAGCCCCTAACCCCTTAACCTCCCCTAAACCCCCCCTAACTCAAGCACCCTCTTTTACTTACCTTCTCTGTCACAGAATCTGCCCACAACTCCCCCCCCAACCCCCACCCTATGACCCCACAGCTTTCCACACTGACACACCTAAACCAAAATCAACTTACACACACCTGCACTACACATCTCTCACCAACCACACATCCACACATACTAACCTCATTGTGCTGTCATTTTTCCAAAAAAAGGGAAATAGCTCATTTAAAATCCCAATTGCTCAATCTCAATCCCTCTATCTAACATTAGGACATGACCATTAAACTCACGTCCTGGAATTTTAGAGGATTCAGCTCTCCTGTCAAAAGAACTAAGGTCCTCAATCACTTTCAGAAACAAAACTCTGACATATGTCTGCTGCAGGAAACCCATCTGACAGAAATCGAATCACAAAAAATCTCAGCAAAATGGATCAGTCAGGCCCACCACGCACATTTCAACTCAAAGAAAAAAGGAGTCTCAATCTTAATTAACAAAAACATTCCATACGTCCACAAAATAACCGTAGCAGACCCCGAGGGAAGATTCATCATCATAAATGGAACAATTGGCAAAGACAGTGTAATAATTGTAAATGTATACGCACCCAATATAGATTCACCCATGTTTTTCCACTCAATATTTGCAGAAATATCCAAATTCCAAGACTCAAATATCATCATAGGAGGTGATTTCAACATGGTACTTAACCCTCACCTGGACAGATCCATTTTACCAAAATCCTATAAACCCCTTCAATCATCACTCATACTCAAGCAATACTTATCTGACTATGGACTTGGTGATGCTTGGCACACTCTAATCCCACAGACCAGAGAATATTCTTACTATTCACCACATCACAGATCCTACTCCCATATAGACTTTTTTCTAGTAAATAATTCCATACTGCATAGAATTACTGAAACAACCATCGGCACTATCAACATATCTGATCACGCCCCAGTAAACATAACACTAGCAACTGATAACAAACAACACACAGCCCCCAGATGGCACTTCAACAATACACTACTCAAAAATCAAAACTTCACAGAATATTTTGAAAAAGAGTGGACATCCTTTCTGGAGGTCCCGGACCAACTAGCTTCAATGTTTATTTTCTATGTGCTTCTCTCTCTCTCCTATCCTTCCTCTCTCTCCTCTCTACCCCAACCGGTCGAGGTAGATGTTCTCCCACTTTGAGTCTGGTTCAGCCTGAGGTTTCTTCCTGTTAAAAGGGAGTTTTTTCTTGCCATTATCACTAAGTGCTTACTCATTTGGGAATGTTGGGTCTCTTTAAAATTAAAACCTGAAGAGTTCGGTTTAGAACCTGCTCTATGTGTAAAGTGCCCTGAGATAACTTTGTGATTTGGCGCTATAACAATAAAGATTGATTGATTGATTGAATATAACGACACACCAGGAACATCATCATGCAATCTTTGGGAAACATCAAAAGCAGTAATGAGGGGGAAAATAATCTCATTCTCATCATGGATAAAGAAAAAAGAAAATGAAGAAATTGAAAAACTACAAAAAGAAATTAAGCATCTGGACATACTACACTCACAAAACCCATCAGAAGAATACTATCACAAGTTGCTCTCTGCCAAACTCTCATTAAACAATATATTGAATCAGAAAACACAACTCACGCCTACTCCCTATTAAGACAACAGCACGCAGATTTAGGAGACAAATCAGGCCCTTTTCTAGCCAACCAACTGAAACAAAACAAAATCGAAGATTCTAATGGGAAAACTTACGACATATCAGAAATAAATCACATCTTCAGCACCTTTTACTCAAAACTATACACTCCAGAACAAAACACTAATATCAAAGAAATAGACTGTTTTCTGAGGAGCGTCTCTCTACCCACGCTAACAACTGAACAATGTGTAGCACTAGATCATATAATCACCCCTGAAGAATTAAGCAAATCACTGTCCACCTAGCAAAACAATAAAGCACCTGGCCCTGATCGATTTACAGTTGAATACTACAGTTTTGGCATATTTTAGCTCCACTTTTCCATAAAACACTGCAAGAAATTCTACACACAGGATTAATACCCAAACACATGAATACTGCCATCATAACTCTTCTTCTGAAACCAAACCGAGACCCAACCAATTGTGCAAATTACAGACCCTTATCCCTCATTAATGCAGATATCAAAATAATAAAGCAAGGCTCTATCATTAAGACTAGGAACTGTCATCCACCATCTAATCCACCCAGACCAAACTGGATTCATCTCAGGGAGGCACTCCTCAGAAAACACCCGGAGACTGTTCAACCTTATTGAGAAAGCTAAAACCAATAACATACCATCCATCATTACATCACTAGATGCAGAAAAGGCATTCGATCGAGTAGACTGGACATATATCTTTGCAGTATTGGAGAAACTGGGCATAGGACCACATTTTATCTCATGGATCGAAATACTATATAACTCACCATTAGCATCTGTTACAACCAATGGACATATCTCACCACCCTTTCAGTTGAAGCGAGGAACTAGACAAGGATGTCCACTCTCACCATTACTATTTACTCTTTTCATAGAACCACTTGCTGCATCCGTCCGCCAACATGACATCATCACTGGTTTTAGAACAACGGCAAGCGAATACAAGATTAGTTTATATGCAGATGATATTCTGCTCTTCCTCACAAACCCACAAACCTTGCTTCAGTCCAATGTTTAATTAACCAATTCAGTAAAATCTCTGGCTACACAATACACTGGTCCAAATCAGAAATCCTACCCCTACATGGTACTCACTGGAATGCTGAGGTCTGGAACACCCCGTTCAAAGTAACTTCCCAAATCAAATATTGGGCATCCAATTGACATCAAACTCTAAAGACCTTATGGCACTCAATTTCACACCTCTCCTGAAAAAACATTGAAGACGACCTAGCCAGATGGAACAAACTACCACTCTCTCTTATAGGACGGATTGCAGCAATAAAAATGAATGTACTGCCAAAACTCATCTACCTATTTCAAATGATCCCAGTTACTCCCCACAAAAAATGGTTCAATAAACTAGACAGTCTGGTCACCTCATTTTACTGGAAACAGAAAAAAACCCAGAATCAAACTATCCACTTTACAACACTCAAAGTCATTAGGAGGCCTAGAAGCCCTGAACTTTCACCTATATTTAATATCTGCTCAAGTACAGTATATAAGACACTGGACAACCGACACCACCCCAACAGTATGTTTAGACGCAGAACTCACCAGCACACTACCACTCACATTAAAAGACTTACGGTTCATAAATGACACAATAAAGAAGCATCAATGTTTCCACAATCCAACAATAAGCACAACACTTCTAGCATGGTGGAAGGCCTGCAAACTCAAAGGATACTCACCATTTCCATCACCATTAACTCCCATCTGGCATAACCCCATGTTCACAATCAACAATAAACCTGTGATCTTCCCCGTCTGGAAAAAACTTGGTATCACACATTTAACCCATCTCTTTGGGGGGGACCTCTTTGCGACCTTCGTCCAACTGCAAAAGAAGTTCAACCTACCCAACACCTGCACTTTTCAATACATCCAGCTTAAATCAGCTCTAGAAAGCCATATCAAACATTACAGATCTAACTTGTAATAAATAGACTGTACTTATATAGCACCTTTCTAGTCTTTTCGACCACTCAAAGCGCTTTACACTACAACTCATTCACACACATTCATACACTGATGGCAGGCAGCTACCACACAGGGTGCCAACCTGCACATCAGGGGGAAACTACCCATTCACTCGCATTCATACACCGTTGGCACAGCAACGGGAGCAATTAGGGGTTAAGTGTCTTGCCCAAGGACACATCAACATGTAGACTGGAGGAGCCGGGAAATGAACCGCCAATCGGAGGACGACCACTCTACCTCCTGAGCCACAGCTGCACGTAATAAACGTCATTGCTTGCAAAACTCCAGTCTTTCAGCAATAAGAAAACTGCTTTCCCATATTTATAAGACTCTGTGTAACACAAATCAAAAAAATTACCATACCCACAAACAAATTGACAACTGACCTGAATCTTTATCTCAATTACTCATCATGGCAAAAAATAAGTTTAAATACCTTCAACATGTCTGACAATACGAAAATCCAACAAATTCAATATAAAATCCTTCATAGAGCACACATCACCAAACATAAACTACACATCATGGGATTCAGTGATTCAAATCATTGTTCAACCTGTAACCAAATA